>NC_084631.1:11333674-11341174 GCF_033978795.1 Nerophis ophidion | reverse complement strand
TGGCAGCTGGCAGGCTCGCGGCTCCCCCCCGCCGGTCGCCTCCCCCATCAGCGACCACTCGGACAACTCGGACTGACCAGACCTCTCCCATCCCACGCCACCCCTCCCCCTTCCTCGACAGTCGACACAAGAAGAATGACAAAAAGATTGACGGCGTGACAAAGACAGAAAAGAATGACATTACGCTCGCCTTTTTCCCCTCGTTTGGTTTTGAAAAGGTGCGATCTTTTTTTTCCCAACTTCCTGTTCACGATTTGCATGTTGGTGTGATTCTATCAACAGGCAGCAGGGGGCGTTCTTTTCCACTACATGTTACTGAGTGAGTGTGTACAGTACGTATGATGATATATTATCATTTCTAAGCACACTATGTGGTTATTATTGCTGTCTTATTACTATTGTACTACATAAAGTACTACATTTTAACAGCTGAGAGAGAGAGAGGATGCATTTTGTGAGTGAGCGGAAAATAGAGAAAATCCAAAGACTTTGTATGTTTGTTTCTCTGTCTCTTGTGTTGTTCTTTACTTAGCAGCTGGAGTGAGCGAGGGAGAGGTGAGTGAGTCCATAATCACATTTGAAATGAAAGTGTTTTCCTGTACAGTGAAACATCTGTATTCTCTCTACCTCTTTTACAAGAAAAACTCTGTATTCACAACCAGGAATTCAAATAAAAAAAACAACTCAAATATTCCAATTTCCCAAAACTCTGAATGAATTTGCAAACCTTGTGGAATGGAAAGATGCACCTCAACACTCCAGGTACGTTGGACTCTTTCTCGGGCATGTCGGCTTTTTGTTGTAAGTTTCATTGATGGGGAAATGTGATGATAACCTTAGCATAGTAGTACGTAATTAAATGCACGTCAGTATTAAAAATGCTCAAATATGTGTGTATATATATATATATATAGGTACGTATGATTGTAGCTGAGATAGGCACCAGCGCCTCCCGCGTCCCCAAAGGGAATAAGCGGTAGAAAATGGATGGATGGATGTTTGTAAAAATGTATGTGTGTGTGTGTACATATATATATATATGTATGTATGTATGTATATATATATATATATGTATGTATGTATATATATGTGTATGTATGTATATATATGTATGTATATATATATGTATATGTAGATAGATATGTGTGTGTCTATATATATATAGATTGTGTGTGTGTGTGTGTATATATATATATATATATGTATGAATATACATATGTGTGGATACACATGTATTTATACATATATACATTGTGTGCGTGCGCTTACATATACATGTATGTACATGTGTATACATCTGGATGTGTGTGTATAGATATAGATATGTGTATGTATGTATATAGATGTGTATGTATGTGTGCGTGTATATAAACGGTATGTGTGTATATATGTCATGTATGTATATATATATATATATATATATACACACGTGTCTGTACATATATATATGATGTAAATTCATGTGGATGTATATGGATAATGTGTGTGTATGTATGTGTACGTGTTTGTGTGTATATACATGTGTGTTTATGTATAAATATATATATATATATACACATGTTTGCACAAGTGTGTGTGTATATATATAAATGTGTGTGTGTATATACATATATATATATATGTGTGTGTGTGTATATATATTTATACATACATACATATACACGTGTATGTGTATATGTATATGTATATGCATGTATATATATATATACAGTGAATTGTGAATTATATTTATATAGCACTTTTCTCTAGCGCTTTACATAGTGAAACCCAATATCTAAGTTACATTTAAACCAGTGTGGTTGGCACTGGGAGCAGGTGGGTAAAGTGTCTTGCCCAAGGACACAACAGCAGTAACTAGGATGGCACAAGCGGGAATCGAACCTGCAACCCTCAAGTTGTTGGCACGGCCACTCTACCAACCGAGCTATACACACATACATACACACATTGTTGTGTTGTGTTGTGTGTATATATATATATACACACACACACACTCACACATCTGTGAGCAGTGGTCCCCAACCTTTTGTAGCTGCGGACCGGTCAACGCTTGATTTTTGTTTATTTATTTATTTTTTTGGTCATGAAAAAGGGAGGTTGTTGGGTTGTTGCACTAATTGTAAGTGTATCTTGTGTTTTTTTTATGTTGATTTAATAATAATAATAATAAAAAATTATTCTGCGGGTCGGTGGTTGGGGACCACTGGTGTAGACTGGGACCAATTATAAAATTAGATGAGGGCAGCAAATGTATTTGATGAAATGTAATAATAGATTAACTTTGGCTTTCACCTTTGTTATACACCCTCTTTGAATGTGCGAGATGTTAATTCTCTATATTCATGATTGACGTGCACGTGCCAACAGGACAATCACTAATCGCAGGGCGCGTGCGTGTGACCCCCGCGGTCACGACCCCCCATCCTAACAAGGCGCGTGCATGCGCGACACGCGCCCACGTTTGTCAAACATCCGCCACAAACAGCGTGAATCTTCACACGCCTGACTGCGTGGGGTCGACGTGTACGCATGCGCGGACGGCTCCTTACAATTCAAATGTCATGTTGGACGCGACATGACCCGTGACAAAGTGCACACTCATCATATTTGCACAAATAAGACTTTTACATCTTCAATATGAGGGGAATGCACCCACGTTATTGATTATCGATCGTCCACGTCTGACACGCGCGCGTGGGGATGAAAGCTGGCGTGCATGTGTGAAAAGGGACGCGTGGTTTTTAACAGCAATGTTAAAGCGAAGTAAAAGAAGAGAGTCCACCTTCGCCCCCACCCTGCTGGGAGCAGAAGTGTCTCCTGGACCTTCTCACACCTTCACACGTCACCTTCAACATTTGTCTCCACATCGGCACGAGTGTTTGCATATTCTCACACACATAAAAGTCCTCACAGCATCAAAAACATCTGCTCCTTCCCATGAGATCCCACACAAAAATGCTCCTTTTTAGATTCACAGTGTCGTGTAGATAGATGACAATATAACATGATCACTCCTGCAGAACTTGGTGTATCTTTGTGTATATTTATGTATGTATATAAATAAGAAAAACTTGTATGAATAAAAACATTACATATGGAAATAAACATTTCTCAAACATAACCAAAACTAAATATTACAAATACATTTCAATACAAATAAAAATCTAAACATAGCCTACTTTATCTTACTGAATGTCACTGCATAAAAAAAAAGTGATTTCATTAATTTCACTCCATCAATGATCAACATTGAAGTGTGAGTCGAATAAAGTCTTTCTCACCACCCACCATGAGAAGCGTCTTCAGGACTTTCTCCCACTGCAATGACTTTTCTTTTTTACACGCCATCATTTGGTCAATGGTCACTACTGTACTTGTATCATTGGCCTCCTCTGTGATTAGTATATGTCTATATTATAAAATATATCATATTTTTTTCCCCCGCAACAGACAAACTAAAACAAAGTTTTAGGTCATCATTACCTATTACATTATTATTACTATTATTTTTACTACCCTGCATGCACAAGAGAGGGAATACTCGTGTGTGTGTGTGTGTGTGTGTATATATATATATATATATATATATATATATATATATATATATACACACACACACACAGTGGGGGAAAAAAGTATTTAGTCAGCCACCGATTGTGCAAGTTCTCCCACTTAAAATGATGACAGAGGTCTGTAATTTTCATCTTAGGTACACTTCAACTGTGAGAGACAGAATGTGAAAAAAAAAATCCAGGAATTCACATTGTTGGAATTTTAAAGAATTTATCTGTAAATTATGGTGGAAAATACAAACCCCGTTTCCATTTGAGTTGGGAAATTGTGTTAGATGTAAATATAAACGGAATACAATGATGTGCAAATGATTTTCAACCCATACTCAGTTGAATGCACTACAAAGACAAGATATTTGATGTTCAATCTCATAAACTGTATGTATGTGTGTATATATATATATATATATATATATATATATATATATATATATATATATATATGTATATATGTATGTATGCATGCATGTGTATATCTATATATACACATATATATATATATGTGTGTGTATATAAATATATATTTACACACATCTATATACATATATATTATATATGTATGTATATATACATATGAATACACTTTATATATGTGTGTGTATATATATGTATATGTGTATATATATATATATATGTGTGTGTATATATACATATGTATGTGTGTAAGTGTATATATGTATCTATGTGTATATGTATGCATATATATATATATATATATGTATATATATATCCATCCATCCATCCATCATCTTCCGCTTATCCGAGGTCGGGTCGCGGGGGCAGCAGCCTAAGCAGGGAAGCCCAGACTTCCCTCTCCCCAGCCACTTCGTCTAGCTCTTCCCGGGGGATCCCGAGGCGTTCCTAGGCCAGCCGGGAGACATAGTCTTCCCAACGTGTCCTGGGTCTTCCCCGTGGCCTCCTACCGGTTGGACGTGCCCTAAACACCTCCTTAGGGAGGCGTTCGGGTGGCATCCTTGACCAGATGCCCGAGCCACCTCATCTGGCTCCTCTCGATGTGAAGGAGCAACGGCTTTACTTTGAGTTCCTCCCGGATGGCAGAGCTTCTCACCCTATCTCTAAGGGAGAGCCCCGCCACCCGGCGGAGGAAACTCATTTCGGCCGCTTGTACCCGTGATCTTATCCTTTCGGTCATGACCCAAAGCTCATGACCATAGGTGAGGATGGGAACGTAGATCGACCGGTAAATTGAGAGCTTTGCCTTCCGGCTCAGCTCCTTCTTCACCACAATGGATCGGTACAACGTCCGCATTACTGAAGACGCCGCACCGATCCGCCTGTCGATCTCACGATCCACTCTTCCCTCACTCGTGAACAAGACTCCTGTATATATATATATTCACAAACACACACAAAACCAGAGTTGTATTGAAGAAATAATTCGACTTTAAATCTATAATATGGACAAGTCAAAATAAAAACTGCTCTTGTTCCACTTTATAGTAGTACTGTGCATATGGATACGTTCATCCAAGGGCGCAGAATTGGGTAGAGACGCTAGGGACACGTCCCTATCAATATCCAGCTTTGTATTGATAGTGACTACTGTGTAGTCACCATCAATACAAGCACTGCCCGTAATGTTTAGTCAATGATTTTGGCACAGAACGGGTTTAATGTCGGTCTCTGCTTGAAGTCCCGCCTCTAATCTAAATATCGCTCCCTGATTGGTTGCCACTTTCATGCTGACTTACGTGTGATTGGCTGTCCCTGCTGTCACTCCTTCTGCTTGTAAAAGAGACCTTCTCCCCTCCATTTACTTCCGTGGTCATGATTAATACAGACATTAACGCTATATTATAAAAATATAATGCTGTATTGTAAAAAAAAACAGACGTTTTGTTAACGCTGTATTATAAAAAAAATAGAACAAATGAAAAAAATATATTTACAAACACAAGCTATGGGATGACGTAAGAGGAAACATGAGGAAATGTAAACCCGGAAGTAAATGCGTCATCCCATAGTTTGTGTTTGTAATTTTTTTTTTTATTATTTGTATTTTTTATCATGTTAAAAAAACGTCTGTATTTTTATAATATAGCGTTATATTTTTATAATATAGCGTTAACAAAACGTCTGTATTAACCATGACCCGGGAAGTAAACGGGGGGAAGGTTTTTGTAGGAGGGAAAAAAATTTGGCGTGACAAGTGCAAATCGGTGTAAGTTGTAAGTAAGTGTAAGTTGTCAAAATGTTCGGCATTTGTTGTTCCTGGCACACGGTAGCCAGATGGATTTTAATATCAGTGCTGTGATTTACATTGTGTTTGGGTCTGTTTGCGTGCGTGTGTGCTGTAGGTTTTGAAGGATGTCAATGAAAAGAAAACTGATATAAGAGACTTCTTTAGGAGTCAAACTGTAAGTTACTTCAAGGGCGTACAGAGGCTCAACAATATTGAATAATTCAACAATATATCACTCCAGTCACGCCCCTTAGAGTGCTAAAATGAGCATATACTATGGACTGGAGTGATATATTGCTTTTATAAAACGGTTACAAATAAAGGAATTATGAAATAGGAATACTCAATCAATTTCATGTAGTTTTATTCAACCAGAAATACATATTATCCAATAAAATAGCCTCACTGTGGAAAAAATAGTCCCACCTATCCAGACGTTAGCTCCAAATTAGCACTGCATCTCGTCTTTTCCTCCGCTTTTTTTTCAGGTGAAAGTCAATGCTCAGTCCCCCTTTACCATTGTTAACCCTCCCCGGAGGTGAAAATTAACCTTAAATATGTGATTTCAACTTCTTTAGTCCGTTTTTTTAACATCGTAAAAACATCTGCTGTCCTTTACTACGGACTGCAACAGTTCGTTGTCATGGATACATGACAACAACTTCCATTCATACCAGTCATGCGTGCCTGAGGCGGAGTGATAGCCTCCGCTGTGATAAGGCTTTAGAATATTTCAACCACGGTTAACAGCCAATCAGATCGCCAGATTTCACCTTTCCGTTTTATTTTTGAAATTATTTTTTAGTTTCATGTATTTGTGTAGAAGTGAGCAACGGTTTGAAAATACCAAAGTGGTGGAAATACAATAAACCCTCACTAGATGATCATGTGATATTACACTGCTAAAATCCATCCATCCATTTTCTACCGCTTATTCCCTTGTGGGGTCGCGGGGGGCGCTGGCGCCTATCTCAGCTACAATCGGGCGGAAGGCGGGGTCCACCCTGGACAATTCGCCACCTCATCGCAGGGCCAACACAGATAGACAGACAACATTCACACTCACATTCACACACTAGGGCCAATTTAGTGTTGCCAATCAACCTATCCCCAGGTGCATGTCTTTGGAAGTGGGAGGAAGCCGTTAAAATATAATTAATTAATATGAAATAATATTCATATTTAATAAAAGCCTTTTTGCTCAAGCAGTAACTGTACCATCAAGCTCTATGGTCATTGTCCTTAATGTATCCGTCATGCATCAACATATTTTTTGCCAGCAGTTAATTTCTGTGACAGACCGGCGGAGGCATGTGTTTGGCTCTTTCAAATAGGAACAACCATCCATTTTCTACCGCTTATTTCCTTTCGGGGTCGCGGGGGGCGCTGGCGCCTATCTCAGCTACAATCGGGCGGAGGGCAGGGTACACCCTGGACAATTCGCCACCTCATCGCAGGGCCAACACAGATAGACAGACAACATTCACACTCACATTCACACACTAGGGCCAATTTAGTGTTGCCAATCAACCTATCCCCAGGTGCATGTCTTTGGAAGTGGGAGGAAGCCGGAGTACACGGAGGGAACCCACGCATTCACGGGGAGAACATCCAAACTCCACACAGAGAGATCCCGAGCCTGGATTTGAACCCAGGACTGCAGGACCTTCGTATTGTGAGGCAGACGCACTAACCCCTCTTCCACCGTGAAGCAGTGGACACTAA
>NC_084631.1:11263674-11328674 GCF_033978795.1 Nerophis ophidion | reverse complement strand
ATATATGTATGTACGTATGTATATATGTATGTATACATGTAAATGTAAATATATTTGTAAATATGTATATCTTTATAAATTTATGTTCATACAGTATATTTGTATATATATGTTTGTATCCATGTATGTGTATATATGTGTATATATAAATGTATGTAAATGTATATTTATGTTACAAGTATTTATATGTATATACATGCGTGTATTTACATGTATATGTAAATGTGTGTATATGTGTATACATGTGTTTATACAGTGTATACACATGTATATATGTATATATATATAAATATATATGTGTGTATGTATATCTAAATGTGTATGTATTCTATGTATACATGTATATGTATATATATGTGTATATACGTATTTATCTATATATGTGTGTTTATGTAAAAATATTTATGTATATGTGTGTATATAAGATATATATATATATATATATATATATATATATATGTATATATATATATATATATATATATATATATATATATATATATCTTAATTAGATTATCCAGAGAATAGTGCTCGATACCGTGGTAGAGCGCATTATGTATGTGTGGGAAAAATCACAAGACTACTTCATCTCTATAGAACTGTTTCGTCAGAAATCTCCTGATGATTGAGGGAATCCCTTAATGAAACAGTTCTGTAGAGATGAAGTAGTCTTGTGATTTTTCCCAAACATATATATATATATATATATATATATATATATATATATATATGTGTGTATCTGTGTACGTATGTTTATGTGATTTGTATGTACGTGTGTGTGTATGAGTGTATATATGTGTGTGTGTATTTATATATGTTTATCTGTTTGTATTTATTTGTGTGTATATCCGTATGTACATATATATATATATGTATATATATTATACATATTTTTGTGTTTGTGTATATAAATATATATGTATACGTTTGTGTGTATATATGTTTATTTTTGTTTGTATACATTTGTGTATATATTAATGTATATGTACAATAATATTTAAATGTTTGTATATTGATATATATGTGTGTATTTATAAATGTATGAGTATAAATGTACGTATGTAAATATGTATGTATGTGTATATATGTTATGTAAGTATATATGTACGTGTGTATGTTTTTATGTGTGTATGTATATATATATTTGTGTGTTTGTATATGTATATTGTTTATGTATACAGTATATGCATGTGTGTGCATATATACATTTATATATGTAATTTGTGTAGGTATATATAAATCTGTGTGTATATATGTATACACATGTAGCTGTGTATGTTTGTATACGTGTATATGTATACTTTTTATGTATATATATATGTATTTATATAAATACACATATCTATATAAACCTATATAGTTTTGTATGTGTGTGTGTTTGTATGTATATATATATATATATATATATATATATATATATATATATATATATATATATATATATATTATGTATGCATACACAAAAATATAACACACTATATATATATATATATATATACATAAACATAGAATAATAATGTTTCCGCTGTACATTTATTGAACATTTTCAATATATCTATTACATTTTTGGGACTTTCTTCAGCTTATGAAATCCCAAGTGGAGAAGCGTCGACGTGAGAGGATGAATCACAGTTTGGATCGTTTGAGGGTCATGTTGATGCACGAACCCCAGCAGCGGGTAAATATGACTACAAATGTCTTCTAGAAGTCAATTATGCTTCCATAAATCACAGTTATGATTGTAATTCGTGCAAATACATGTTGTATTAGTGTATATATGTGGCTAATGTGTGTTATTATAATATATGTTGTATTGGTGCATAAATGTGGTTAATGTTTGTTATTATAATATACGTTGTTTTGGTGCATATTTGTGGTTAATATTTGTTATCACAAACCCTGTTTCCATATGAGTTGGGAAATTGTCTTTGATGTAAACATAAACGGAATACAGTGACTTGCAAATCCTTTTCAACCCATATTCAGTTGAATACACAACAAAGACAAGATATTTGATGTTCAAACTCATAAACTTCATTTTTTTTTTGCAAATAAAAATTCACTTAGAATTTCATGACTGCAACACGTGCCAAAGTAGTTGGGAAAGGGCATGTTCACCACTGTGTTACATCACCTTTTCTTTTAACAAGACTCAATAAACGTTTGGGAACTGAGGAAAGTAATTGTTGAAGCTTTGAAATTGGAATTCTTTCCCATTCTTGTTTTATGTAGAGCTTTAGTCGTTCAACAGTCCGGGGTCTCCGCTGTCGTATTTTACGCTTCATAATGCGCCACATATTTTTGATGGGAGACAGGTCTGGACTGCAGGCGGGCCAGGAAAGTACCCACACTCTTTTTCCACGAAGCCACGCTGTTGTAACACGTGCTGAATGTGGCTTGGCATTGTCTTGCTGAAATAAGCAGGGGTGTTCCTGAAATAGACGGCGCTTAGATGGCAGCATGTGTTGTTTCAAAACCTGTATGTACCTTCAAGCATGTGTAAGTTACCCATGCCTTGGGCACTAATGCACCCCCATACCATCACAGATGCTGGCAACTTTGCGTCAATAACAGTCTGGATGGTTCGCTCCCCCTGTGGTCCGGATGACACGATGTCGAATATTTCCAAAAACAATTTGAAATGTGGACTCGTCACACCACAAAACACTTTTCCACTTAGCATCAGTTCATCTGAGATGGTCTCGGGCCCAGAGGAGCTGGCGGCGTTTCTGGATGTTGTTGATAAATGGCTTTCGCTTTGCATAGTAGAGCTTTAACTTGCACTTACAAATGTAGCGACCAAATGTATTTAGTAACAGTGGTTTTCTGAAGTGTTCCTGAGCCCCTGTGGTGATATCCTTAAGAGATTGATGCCGATTTTTGATACATTGCCGTCTGACGGATCGAAGGTCACGGTGATTCAATGTTGGTTTCCGGCCATGCCGCTTAACTGGAGTGATTTCTCCAGATTCTCTGAACCTTTTGATGATATTATGGACCGTAGATGTTGAAATCCCTAAATTTCTTGCAATTGCACTTTGAGAAACATTGTTCTTAAACTCTTTGACTATTTGCTCACGCAGTTGTGGACAAAGGGGTGTACCTCGCCTCATCCTTTCTTGTGAAAGACTGAGCATTTTTTGGGAAGCTGTTTTTATACCCAATCATGGCACCCACCTGTTCCCAATTAGCCGGCACACCTGTGGGATGTTCCAAATAAGTGTTTGATGAGCATGTCCTCAACTTTATCAGTATTTATTGCCACTTTTCCCAACGTCTTTGTCACATGTTGCTGGCATCAAATTCTAAAGTTAATGATTATTTGCACACACACAAAAAAATGTTTATCAGTTTGAACATCAAATATCTTGTCTTTGTCGTGCATTCAACTGAATATGGGTTGAAAATTATTTGCAAATCATTGTATTCTGTTTATATTTACATCTAACACAATTTCCCAACTCATGTGGAAATGGTGTTTGTATAATTTATGTTGTATGTGTGTTATTAATATATTGTTTGTATGATAGGGGTTGTTGATGTGTAATATGTGATAATATATGTTCTATATACTTGGTTAATGTGTTATTGTAATATATGATGTATATGTGTTATTATTATATTTTAAATGTGTTTATGTATGTCAAATATGTATTTACCGTATTTCCTTGAATTGCCGCAGGACATATAGTATGCACCTGTCTTGAATTACTGCCGGGTCAAACTCGCTTCATAAAATAATTAGCGCATGCTTAGTATTACCGCCTGGTCAAACTCGTGATGTCACGAGTGACACTTCCCCTGTCATCATTTTCAAAATGGGGGAAGGCTGATTTTTAATACCGGTAATTTGAAATTGCATAAAGGGAAGAAGATTAAGAGCTATTCAGTAGGATTTAAGGTCCAAGCTTACAACACACTCAATTTTTTACTGCATACCTTTGGTAATTGCCGGAGTGAGAAGAGGTTTTAAAATAATTAGCGCATGCTTACTTTTACCACATGCCTTTGGTAAGCGCAGGAGTGAGAAGAGGTTTTAAAATAATTAGCGCATGCTTACTTTTACCACTTGCCTTTGGTAAGTGCCGGAGTGAGAAGAGGTTTTAAAATAATTAGCGCATGCTTACTTTTACCGCATGCCTTTGGTAAGCGCCGGAGTGAGAAGAGGTTTTAAAATAATTAGCGCATGCTTACTTTTACCACATGCCTTTGGTAAGGGCAGGAGTGAGAAGAGTTTTTAAAATAATTAGCGCATGCTTACTTTTACCACATGCCTTTGGTAAGTGCCGGAGTGAGAAGAGGTTTTAAAATAATTAGCGCGTGCTTACTTTTACCGCATAACTTTGGTAAGCGCAGGAGTGAGAAGAGGTTTTAGAATAATTAGCGCATGCTTACTTTTACCACTTGCCTTTGGTAAGTGCCGGAGTGAGAAGAGGTTTTAAAATAATTAGCGCATGCTTACTTTTACCACATGCCTTTGGTAAGGGCAGGAGTGAGAAGAGGTTTTAAAATAATTAGCGCATACTTGCTTTTACCACATGCCTTTGGTAAGTGCCGGAGTGAGAAGAGGTTTTAAAATAATTAGCGCATGCTTACTTTTACCGCATGCCTTTGGTAAGCGCCGGAGTGAGAAGAGGTTTTAAAATAATTAGCGCATGCTTACTTTTACCACATGCCTTTGGTAAGGGCAGGAGTGAGAAGAGTTTTTAAAATAATTAGCGCATGCTTACTTTTACCACATGCCTTTGGTAAGTGCCGGAGTGAGAAGAGGTTTTAAAATAATTAGCGCGTGCTTACTTTTACCGCATAACTTTGGTAAGCGCAGGAGTGAGAAGAGGTTTTAGAATAATTAGCGCATGCTTACTTTTACCACTTGCCTTTGGTAAGTGCCGGAGTGAGAAGAGGTTTTAAAATAATTAGCGCATGCTTACTTTTACCACATGCCTTTGGTAAGGGCAGGAGTGAGAAGAGGTTTTAAAATAATTAGCGCATGCTTGCTTTTACCACATGCCTTTGGTAAGTGCCGGAGTGAGAAGAGGTTTTAAAATAATTAACGCATGCTTACTTTTACCGCATGCCTTTGGTAAGCGCAGGAGTGAGAAGAGGTTTTGAAATAATTAGCGCATGCTTACTTTTACCAAATGCCTTTGGTAAGGGCAGGAGTGAGAAGAGGTTTTAAAATAATTTGCGCATGCTTACTTTTACCGCATGACTTTGGTAAGTGCCGGAGTGAGAAGAGGTTTTAAAATAATTAGCGCATGCTTACTTTTACCGCATGCCTTTGGTAAGCGCAGGAGTGAGAAGAGGTTTTGAAATAATTAGCGCATGCTTACTTTTACCACTTGCCTTTGGTAAGTGCCGGAGTGAGAAGAGGTTTTAAAATAATTAGCGCATGCTTACTTTTACCACATGCCTTTGGTAAGCGCCGGAGTGAGAAGAGGTTTTAAAATAATTAGCGCATGCTTACTTTTACCACATGCCTTTGGTAAGCGCCGGAGTGAGAAGAGGTTTTAAAATAATTAGCGCATGCTTACTTTTACCACATGCCTTTGGTAAGCGCAGGAGTGAGAAGAGGTTTTAAAATAATTAGCGCATGCTTACTTTTACCGCATGCCTTTGGTAAGTGCCGGAGTGAGAAGAGGTTTTGAAATAATTAGCGCATGCTTACTTTTACCACTTGCCTTTGGTAAGCGCAGGAGTGAGAAGAGATTTTAAAATAATTAGCGCACGCTCACTTTTACCGCATGCCTTTGGTAAGCGCAGGAGTGAGAAGAGGTTTTAAAATAATTAGCGCACGCTTACTTTTACCGCATGCCTTTGCTAAGCGCAGGAGTGAGTAGAGGTTTTAAAATAATTAGCGCATGCTTACTTTTACCACATGCCTTTGGTAAGCGCCGGAGTGAGAAGAGCTTTTAAAATAATTAGCGCATGCTTACTTTTACCGCATGCCTTTGGTAAGCGCAGGAGTGAGAAGAGGTTTTAAAATAATTAGCGCATGCTTACTTTTACCGCATGCCTTTGGTGAGCGCAGGAATGAGAAGAGGTTTTGAAATAATTAGCGCATGCTTACTTTTACCGCATGCCTTTGGTGAGCGCAGGAATGAGAAGAGGTTTTGAAATAATTAGCGCATGCTTACTTTTACCACATGCCTTTGGTAAGTGCCGGAGTGAGAAGAGGTTTTGAATTAATTAGCGCCTCGGCGGCAATTCAAGGAAATACGGTATGCTGTTTTTACAGGAAAATATGTGATATGTTTTGAATATGTATTTGTATACGTGTGTGAATGTTCAGGGCGCGTGCCAGCGTCGCGTGGAGAAGACGGAGATCCTGGAGACCACGGTGATGTTCCTGCACAACACCAGCAAAGCAAAGGCGGCGAGCGGGCCTTCCTTCCAAGACGGCTTCTCCGCCTGCCTGCGGAGGGCGGCGAGCTTCCTGGGCCCAGATGTCAAAGGTCTGTGGCTGGTGGCCGCCGTGGACGCCGCCTTCGCCGCCCGCCCCCTGCAGGAGCCCCCCCTGTGCACCTCGTCCTCCATCCTGCACCTGCTCTGGCAGAGGTCCAAGTCGGCGCCCAGGAAGCCTCTGATGCCACCGCCCGGGACCTCCTCGCCGAGCACCTGCACGGAGCCCCCGCCCGTTAGCCCCGCCCTCACCTCTTCTCTGTGGAGGCCGTGGCCTTAACGCCCTCCCCGACCTCCTTTGTGAACTTTGACCTCCGCATCAGCTGACATTGCACCTGTAAATAATGTAAAGATACTTGTACCTGGATGATGTCACAAGCTCCGCCCCCTGGCGCCGACCAGACACGACCTCGGGGTCACGGGTGAGTTTTCTCTTGCACACGCCGGCGTCCATCCTAGATCCCTTTTCTAATACCCGGGTGTCGTCTGTCACATTTTTAGGTGCCGAGCTTCCAGACCACAGGGTGCATCTTCACGCACAAACAATCTCTGTGACCACTAGGCCCACACCTTTATACATGACTTGTATATTTTGCACATTAATTTATTATTTAATTGTCACAACACCAAATAAACACATTCCATGAAAGAACACAAGTGTTTTTTTTGTTTTGTTTTTTGATTAATCTGATTGAAGTCACATTCGAAGGCATTCAGAGTGATCACATGATATTTATTTTCTCATGTTCTTGTGGCCCATTTCCACATCTGACCTGGGATCAGTTACCAATTAAAGGCAAAACGCCAAAACTTTTTTTTGTGATTAATAATTGTACTTACATCATAATTTATATCGTCCTGTATTTACTTGATATCGAAATCAATACCGATATAGATACTATTGACACCAAAGGTAGCAAAAAAATTATCATTTTGCATGTCTGAAAAGGAGTGAAGAAGCTGTGCTTATTTAATCCTTTTCCACTTCAAAACAATTATTAACACATATGTTCACTTCCTGTTAAAAATGTGTAAGACAATTAACTCAACTCAATGTATTTTATTTCGGCAATCTTCACATAAAACAAAGAACAACAACAAGAAAAGAGAAAAAAAACAAACAAAAAAAAACAAGAAAAGAGAAAAAAAAAAAAAAAAAAAAAAAAAAAAACACTCATTTGAGCAATGATTGAGCCGAAAGGGTGTAGGTTGAAGCAACGCTTATATAAACCTACCCCATCACAACAAGAACAAGGTTCAAAATATATAAAATCTAAAACATGCTTCACTTATATTACTTTTTTTTTTAAACAATATATAAGCAACATATATGTAGCACACGTCTCATATACACAGTTTAACATTTAAATCAAACATATACATTTGTACACTTATATATATACATATATATATATATATATACATATATATATATATATATATACAATATAATTAATTGTATATAATATATACAATTAAATGAGTGAGCAATGAATACTCTCAAAGAAATACCGTATTTCCTTGAATTGCCGCCGGGGCGCTAATTAATTTAAAACCTCTTCTCACTCCTGCGCTTACCAAAGGCATGCGGTAAAAGTAAGCCTGCGCTAATTATTTTAAAACCTCTTCTCACTCCGGCACTTACCAAAGGTATGCAGTAAAAATTTGAGTGTGATGTAAGCTTGGACCTTAAATCCTACTGAATAGCTCTTAATTTTCTTCCCCTTATGCGATTTCAAATTACCGGTATTAAAATCAGCCTCCTCCATTTTGAAAATGATGACAGGGGAAGTGTCACTCGTGACGTCACGAGTTTGACCAGGCGGTAATTCTAAGCATGCGCTAATTATTTTGGGAAGCGAGTTTGACCCGGCAGTAATTCAAGGCAGGCACATACTATATGCCCTGTGCCAATTCAAGGAAATACGGTAGCTATGATTCATATAATGGGACATGATGTTGTTCCTTTGTCAGTTCAAACCCAGCAGGCACAAGACATTGAAACAAAGTTGAGAACTCTTTGAATGACGTCCTAATGTTGAGCAACTCGACCCTAACGTTGAAACAACGTGCTTTTTGAGGACGTTTAATCAATGTTGGGTTCTGACGTTGGTTTGACCATTGAACTTTGGTCATTTTCCCAACCAATATTCTACAACACAAATACAATGTTGAAACAACATGCTTTTTGCCGACTCTTAATCAATGCTGGGTTCTGACGTTGATTTGATCATTGAATTTTGGTCATTTTCAAAAAAATACAACACAAATACAAAGTTGAAACTACATGCGTTTTGATGACATTCAATCAATGTTGGGTTCTGACGTTGGTTTGACCATTGAATTATGGTCATTTCCCAGTATACAACACAAATACAATGTTGAAACTAAATGCTTTTTGCCGACGTTTAATCAATGTTGGGTTCTGACGTTGATTTGATCATTGAATTTTGGTCCTTTCCAAGAATACCACACAAATACAACGTTGAAACAAAATGCTTTTTGACGACGTTTAATCAATGTTGGGTTCTGACGTTGATTTTACCATTGAATTTTGGTCATTTTCCCAACCTATATTCTACAACACAATCACAAAGTTGAAACAACATGCTTTTTGAGGAGGTTTAATCAATGTTGGGTTCTGACGTTGATTTTACCATTGAATTTTGGTCATTTTCCCAACCAATATTCTACAACACAATCACAAAGTTGAAACAACATGCTTTTTGACGACGTTTAATCAATGTTGGGTTCTGACTTTGTTTTGACCATTGAATTTTGGTCATTTCCCAGTATACAACACAAATACAACGTTCAAACAACATGCTTTTTGAGGATGTTTAATCAATGCTGGGTTCGGACGTTGAATTTACTATTGAATTTTGGTCATTTTCCAAACCAATATTCTACAACACAAATACAAAGTTGAAACAACATGCGTTTTGCCAACGTTTAATCAATGTTGGGTTCTGACGTTGATTTGATCATTGAATTTTGGTAATTTCCAAGAAATACAACACAAATACAACGTTGAAACAACATGCGTTTTGATGACGTTTAATCAATGTTGGGTTCTGACGTTGATTTGACCATTGAATTTTGGTCATTTTCCCAACCAATATTCTACAACACAAATACAAAGTTGAAACAATATGCTTTTTGCCGACTCTTAATCAATGCTGGGTTCTGACGTTGATTTGATCATTGAATTTTGGTCATTTTCAAAAAATACAACACAAATACAACGTTGAAACAACATGCGTTTTGATGACATTTAATCAATGTTGGGTTCTGACGTTGGTTTGACCATTGAATTTTGGTCATTTCCCAGTATACAACACAAATACAATGTTGAAACAAAATGCTTTTTGATGACGTTTAATCAATGTTGGGTTCTGACGTTGATTTGATCATTGAATTTTGGTAATTTTCAAAAAATACAACACAAATACAACGTTGAAACAACATGCGTTTTGATCACATTTAATCAATGTTGGGTTCTGACGTTGGTTCGACCATTGAATCTTGGTCATTTCCAAGAATACCACACAAATACAACGTTGAAACCAAATGCTTTTTGACGACGTTTAATCAATGTTGGGTTCTGACGTTGATTTGACCATTGAATTTAGGTTATATCCAAACCAATATTCTACCACACAAATACAATGTTGAAACAAAATGCCTTTTGACGACGTGTAATCAATGTTGGGTTCTGACGTTGGTTTGACCATTGAATTTTGGTCATTTTCCCAACCAATATTCGACAACACAAGTACAACGTTGAAACAATATGCTTTTTGACGACGTTAAATCAATGTTGGGTTCTGACGTCTATTTGACCATTGAAATGTGGTCATTTCCCAACCAATATTCGACAACACAAATACAACGTTGAAACAACATGCTTTTTGATGACGTTAAATCAATGTTGGGTTCTGACGTTGATTTGACCATTGATATGTGGTCATTTTCCCAACCAACATTCTAAAATACAAATACAACGTTGAAACAACATCCTGTTTGACGACAATAAATTAATGTTGGGTTCTGGCGTTGATTTGACCGTTGAAATTTGGTCATTTTCCCAACCAATATTCCAAAACACAAATACAACGTTGAAACAAAATTATTTTCAACGACATCGTGATGTTGATTTGAGCATTGACATTTGGACATTTCCCAGCCAACAACGTGGATCCAACATTGGACATCAATGTCGTCTCAATTTACAAATACAACCATTTTGCAAAGTTGTTTTCAAAGTTAGTTTTAAAGGACATGTGTGTATAATCAACGTTGTATCAATGTCTTGTACCTGCTAGGAAGGCTCATCACTAAATGTGTTCTTTCACACCTAACTCATCCAAGCGTGCATATATGCCTGTCTTGAAATGCATTCGTATTCAATTTAAACTATTTAAGGCCATTATAACCATATTCATTGCACATTGTTTATTAAAACCAAACAAAAATAGGTCCCTGATAATTTTCCACATATTGAATTATTATTATTATTGTAAAATGTTTCATCTGTTCAAAAATAAGGAATACATTTCTTACTAAATCACAACCAACACTTTTGTGCAACTGTATTATTGTTTTTATTGAACAATTTAAAAATATACAGAATATTTAAGGCATTTCAATGAATTTGAAACAAAAAGGTTGAGCAGTTAAGATAAAATGGGATACGAGTATTAAATGTCCTTGCACAAGCATACAACATTTAAAAACAAATATAATAATATAAAATTAATATGGAAAAACTATTTAACATCTAATATAATCATATTCTAATATATGTATCTAATATAAAATATTAACATCTAATAAAAGTAACATATTCATATAAACAAAAAGTTCTAATAATACAATAGGATCAAATATAATATTAAATAAATAAATATATATACACATGTTTAAAAGTGGGCTTATCTAAACCGACTTAAATTCCACCTATAAAGATAAGCTTTTTTACTTTTCCAAGGTTGAATTAATAATTTGTGAAAATGTGGGTTTTTGCATTCAGAAATTGACATTTTTATGTATAAAACATTTGGCTTGCAACATAATATTAACAATCATTTCTAGTTAGCTATCTTCTCTAATCATTGATGGGAACATTTCCATACCTTTGTCTCTGATCGCCTTCCAAATTCCATAAATACATTATTTACATCCTCTATAGAGTAACAAATAAAACAATTATCAAACATAATATTACATTTTGGTTTCCACAGCTTATTTTGTTTTCAGGAAAGCGTCACTTTATTCATTATTTTACTTTTGGGAATTCCAAATAAATTGTGTCACGTGGGAAAGAAAGGCGCCAAAAGTTCAAGCTGTGGAAATGAGCACGTCATTAAATTTAGTGAGTGTGGGGGCGCGCACACACATGCGCGCGCGCAGATGTCTGCAGTTTGGCGTGTGCGTGGCCCCACCTCGCATTGTCATTAAAAGCGTGTCTTTGCGTGGGAACGAAACTTTACCTTCTTTCCCATCCCTAGGAGTCAAGCCAAATTAGCAAAAGTCTTAATTATTAAGTTAAAAAGTCTTAAGTTAAAAAAAAGTCTTAATTAAGTAAAAAAAAAAAACAAGTCTAAATTATTAAGTTAAACAAGTCTTAAGTTAAAAAAATATTGTAACTTTTAAGTTCACAAAAGTCTTAAATATTAAGTTCACAAAGGTCTTAATTATTAAATTCAGAAAAAAATCTTGATTATTAAGTTTAAAAAGTATTAAGTTAAAAAAGTCTTAAGTTTTTGAAAAATCTTAATTATAAAGTTAAACTAGTCTTAAGGTTAAAAAAAGTCTTAATTAAGTTTTTAAAAAGTCTTAATTGTTAAATTAAAATAGACGTAATTTTTAAGTTCACAAAAGTCTTTAATATTAAGTTCACAAAAGACTAAATTATTAAATTCAGAAAAATCTTGATGATTAAGTTGAAAAAAGTCTTAATTATTAAGTTTAAAAAGTATTAAGTTAAAAAAGTCTTAATTAAGTTTTTGAAAAGTCTTAATTATTAAGTTAAAGAAAGTCTTAAGTTAAAAAATTCTTCATTAAGTTTTTAAAAAGTCTTAATTATTAAGTTAAAAAGTCTTAAGACTAAAAAAGGTCTTAAGTTTAAATAAAGTCTTAATTATTAAATTAAAATAGTCTTAATTATTAAGTTCACAAAAGTCTTAATTATTAATTTCTGAAAAATCTTTATTACGTTTAAAAAGTCTTAAGTTAAAAAAAGTATTAAGTTAAAAAAAGTCTTAATCAAGTTTTTAAAAAGTCTTAATTATCAAGTTAAAAAAGTCTTACGTTTTTAAAAAGTCTTAATTATTAAGTTAAAGTCTTGAGGTTAAAAAAAAGTCTTAATTTAGTTTTAAAATGTGTTTAATTGTTAAGTTCAAAAAGTCTTAATCTTTAAGTTCACAAAAGTCTTAAATATTGAGTTTTAAATATTCTTAATTAATTTAAAAAAGTCTTAAGGTAAAAAAAATATTAATTGTTAAGTTAAAAAAGTCTTAATTTTTAAGTTCACAAAAGGATTAATTTTTAAATTGACAAATCTTAATCTTTAAATTCACAAAAGTATTAATTATTAAGTTAAAGCAAGTTTTAATCATTAAGTTTAAAAAGTCTTTAGTTAAAAAAAAGTCTTATAAATAAAAAAAAGTCTTAATTATTAAGTTAAAAAGTCTTCATTCTTAATTTAACTAAGTTAAAAGGAAGTCTTAATTATCAAGTTAAAAAAGTTTTGGTTTAAAAAATAAAGTCTTAATTTAGTTTAAAAAAAGTCTTCATTTTTAAGTTAAAAAGTCTTCATTCTTAAATTCACAAAAGTCTTAATTATTAAGTTCACAAGTCGTAATTAATTCAATTCAATCCTAATTTGTTGATTAAATGACCAAAAAATAATAATAATTAAAAAAAACCCTTTGCGTTTGGGATTAATTCAAAATGAATAAATTGTAGCCGTTTTTCTAAACATGCATTTTAGATCCTTTAATAACATTGCTATTTAGAGAATTAGTAGTAAATTAAGAAACACAATGTTAAAAATAATAGGGCATGCATAAACCACAATTCGTACAAAATGATGTGCAAAAGAAAGCAAAAAATAAAATATAAAGCGATGATTAAAATAAAACTATAAAATAAAAAAATTGAAAAAATATTATTCAAATTAAAATCAATTGTCATGCACATTTATATAATATCAATCAATTAATAAAAAAAAAAACATTGTTTTTAGACTGGATTAGAACATTGCCAACGTTAAAGGCTTCACACCTTCTGAAGACTGTGGACAATAATCCTCATAATAATCATACAAATACTAGCATTTCGTTAAAAACAATAATGGTTCAAAAAACAAACCATAATTTCAATTTGTGTTTATTCTATAATAATAAACATGATTACAAAATGTCAAATTTACAACGTTATCATTATTATGCAACGAATTATGATTATTTAGGTCAAATTATGTCTGCATTATACACACACACACAAATTAGCTCGGTTGGTAGAGCGGCCGTGCCAGCAACTTGAGGGTTGCAGGTTCGATCCCTGCTTCAGCCATCCTAGTCACTGCCGTTGTGTCCTTGGGCAAGACACTTTACCCACCTGCTCCCAGTGCCACCCGCACTGGTTTAAATGTAAAAATTAGATAATGGGTTTCACTATGTAAAGCGCTTTGAGTCACTAGAGAAAAAGCGCTATATAAATATAATTCACTTCACTTCACTAATTGAAGCACTTGTATTGAGGATTTAATCATTAATAGCATTATGCTGCAGTTTAAAACATATTTAGGCAAGTTTAATATATTTATATGTGTATAAAAGTCAATTTTGTAATATTTACTTAAGGTTATTTATGTGGCAGAGGGGTTAGTGCGTCTGCCTCACAATACGAAGGTCCTGCAGTCCTGGGTTCAAATCCAGGCTCGGGATTTTTCTGTGTGGAGTTTGCATGTTCTCCCCGTGAATGCGTGGGTTCCCTCCGGGTACTCCGGGTTCCTCCCACTTTCAAAGACATGCACCTGGGGATAGGTTGATTGGCAACCCTAAATTGGCCCTAGTGTGTTAATGTGAGTGTGAATGTTGTCTGTCTATCTGTGTTGGCCCTGCGATGAGGTGGCAACTTGTCCAGGGTGTACCCCGCCTTCCGCCCGATTGTAGCTGAGATAGGCGCCAGCGCCCCCCGCGACCCCGAAAGGGAATAAGCGGTAGAAAATGGATGGATGGAGGGTTATTTATGTTTGAAGGACTCACAATGTGGTGGTTCCTCTCTTTAAGAAGGGGGACCGGAGGGTGTGTTCCAACTATGGTGGGATCACACTCCTCAGCCTTCCCGGTAAGGTTTATTCAGGTGTACTGGAGAGGAGGCTACGCCGGATAGTCTAACCTCGGATTCAGGAGGAACAGTGTGGTTTTCGTCCTGGTCGTGGAACTGTGGACCAGCTCTATACTCTCGGCAGGGTTCTTGAGGGTGCATGGGAGTTTGCCCAACCAGTCTACATGTGCTTTGTGGACTTGGAGAAGGCATTCGACCGTGTCCCTCGGGAAGTCCTGTGGGGAGTGCTCAGAGAGTATGGGGTACCGGACTGTCTTATTGTGGCGGTCCGCTCCCTGTACGATTAGTGCCAGAGCTTGGTCCGCATAGCCGGCAGTAAGTTGAACACATTTCCAGTGAGGGTTGGACTCCGCCAAGGCTGTCCTTTGTCACCGATTCTGTTCATAACTTTTATGGACAGAATTTCTAGGCGCAGCCAAGGCGTTGAGGGGATCCGGTTTGGTGACCGCAGGATTAAGTCTCTGCTTTTTGCAGATGATGTGGTCCTGATGGCTTCATCTGACCGGGATCTTCAGCTCTTACTGGATCGGTTCGCAGCCGAGTGTGAAGCGACCGGAATGACAATCAGCACCTCCAAGTCCGAGTCCATGGTTCTCGCCCGGAAAAGGGTGGAATGCCATCTCCGGGTTGGGGAGGAGACCCTGCCCCAAGCGGAGGAGTTCAAGTACCTAGGAGTCTTGTTCACGAGTGAGGGAAGAGTGGATCGTGAGATCGACAGGCGGATCGGTGCGGCGTCTTTAGTAATGTGGACATTGTACCGATCCGTTGTGGTGAAGAAGGAGCTGAGCCGGAAGGCAAAGCTCTCAATTTACTGGTCGATCTACGTTCCCATCCTCACCTATGGTCATGAGCTTTGGGTCATGACCGAAAGGTTAAGATCACGGGTACAAGCGGCCGAAATGAGTTTCCTCCGCCGGGTGGCGGGGCTCTCCCTTAGAGATAGGGTGAGAAGTTCTGCCATCCGGCAGGAACTCAAAGTAAAGCCGCTGCTCCTTCACATCGAGAGGAGCCAGATGAGGTGGTTCGGGCATCTGGTCAGGATGCCACCCGAACGCCTCCCTAGGGAGGTGTTTAGGGCACGTCCAACCGGTAGGAGGCCACGGGGAAGACCCAGGACACGTTGGGAAGACTATGTCTCCCGACTGGCCTGGGAACGCCTCGGGATCCCCCGGGAAGAGCTAGACGAAGTGGCTGGGGAAAGGGAAGTCTGGGTTTCCCTGCTTAGGTTGTTGCCCCCGCGACCCGACCTCGGATAAGCGGAAGAAGATGGATGGATGGATGGATGGAATCACAATACTAAGTTCTGCAGGAGTGATCATGTTATATTGTCATCTATCTACACGACACTGTGAATTAAAAAAGGAGCATTTTTGTGTGGGATCTCATGGGAAGGAGCAGATGTTTTTGATGCTGTGAGGACTTTTATGTGTGTGAGAATATGCAAACACTCGTGCCGATGTGGAGACAAATGTTGAAGGTGACGTGTGAAGGTGTGAGAAGGTCCAGGAGACACTTCTGCTCCCAGCAGGGTGGGGGCGAAGGTGGACTCTCTTCTTTCACTTCGCGCTTTAACATTGCTGTTAAAAACCACGCGTCCCTTTTCACACATGCACGCCCGCTTTCATCCCCACGCGCGCGTGTCAGACGTGGACGATCGATAATCAATAACGTGGGTGCATTCCCCTCATATTGAAGATGTAAAAGTCTATTTGTGCAAATATGATGAGTGAGCACTTTGTCACGGGTCATGTCGCGTCCAACATGACATTTGAATTGTAAGGAGCCGTCCGCGCATGCGTACACGTCGACCCCACGCAGTCAGGCGTGTGAAGATTCACGCTGTTTGTGGCGGATGTTTGACAAACGTGGGCGCGTGTCGCGCATGCACGCGCCTTGTTAGGATGGGGGGTCGTGACCGCGGGGGGTCACACGCACGCGCCCTGCGATTAGTGATTGTCCTGTTGGCACGTGCACGTCAATCATGAATATAAAGAATTAACATCTCGCACATTCAAAGAGCGTGTTTAACGTTCACTAGGATCAAAGGTGTCCTATTTACATGAAACACGCTGCAGTTACTTTTACTCCGTTACATTAAATACTTTTAGGGATAAATTGTACTTAATTTTCGGTGGTTTTAATTTCTCATTTTGTGAGGAGGAAACGCTACTTTTGTCCGTTACATAATTCTTATCACAATTGATTTATTTATATCACACTACTTATTTATACCACACCACATTTATTTATACCACACTACTTATTTCTATCATACTACATTTATTTATATCACACTATATTACTTTACATCTTTATTTATATCCCACTACATTTATTTATACCATCACTACATTTATTTACGTCACACTACATTTTGTTATCATTTATATCACAAATGTATCCATACCATGACTGCATTTATGAATATCATTACTACATTTATTTATATCACACAACATTTATTTATACTACATTTACTTACATCATTACTAAATTTTTTATATCACTCTACGTTTATTTTTTTTATCATACTACACTTATATCACACTAAATGTATTTATACCACCACTACATTTATTTACGTCACACTACATTTATTTATATCACACTGCATTTATTTATATCACAAATTTATCTATACCATGACTACATTTATAAATATAATTACTACATTTATTTATATCACACAACATTTATTTATTCCATAACTACATTTACTTACATCATGCTATATTTTTTATAACACTCTATATTTATTTTCTATCATACTACATTTTTTATATCACACCAAATGTATGTATACCACCATTACGTTTATTTACGTCACACTACATTTATTTATATCACACTGGATTTATTTATATCACAAATGTATTTATACCATGACTACATTTATGAATATCATTACTACAATCATTTATATCACACAACATTTATTTATATCATAACTAAATTTACTTACATCATTACTACATTTTTATATCACACTACATTTTTTAAAATCATACTACATTTATTTATATCACATTAAATGTATTTATACCACCACTACATTTGTTTACGTCACACTACTATTTATATCACACTGCATTTATTTATATCACAAATGTATCTATACCATGACTACATTTATTTACGTCACACTACTATTTATATCACACTGCATGTATTTATATCACAAATGTATCCATACCATGACTACATTTATGAATATCATTACTACAATCATTGATATCACACAACATTTATTTATACCAAAATTACATCAACTTACATCATTACTACATTTTTTATATCACTCTACATTTATTTTTTAATCATACTACGTTCATTTACATCACACTAAATGTATTTATATCACCACTACATTTATTTACGTCACACTACATTTATTTATATCACACTGCATTTATTTATATCACAAATTGATCTATACCATGACTACATTTATGAATATCATTACTACATTTATTTATTTCAGACATGTATTTATACCATAACTACATTTACCTACATCATCACTACATTTTTTATATCACTCTACATTTATTTTTTAATCATACTACATTTATTAATATCACACTAAATGTATTTATATCACACTGCATTTATTTATATCACAAATGTATCTATACCATGACTACATTTATGAATATCATTACTACATTAATTTATATCACACATTTATTTATACCATCACTACATTTATTTACGTCACACTACATTTATTTATATCACTCTGCATTTATTTATATCACAAACTTATCTATACCATGACTACATTTATGAATATCATTACTACATTTATTTATATCACACAACACTTATTTATACCATAACTACATTTATGTACAATAAAGTTTCATTGTACTTGTACAATGACAATAAAGACCTATCTCTCTATCTCTATCTTTATTTATTTACATCACACTACATTTATTTATATCACACTGCATTTGTTTATATCACAAATGTATCCATACCATGACTACAGTTATGAATATCATTACTACATTTATTTATATCACACAACATTTATTTATACCATAATTAAATCTACTTATATCATTAATACATTTTTTATATCACTCTACATTTATTTTTTTAACCATACTACATTTATTTATATCACACTAAATGTATTTATATCACACTGCATTTATTTATATCACAAATGTATTTATACCATGACTACATTTATGAATATCAATACTACATTTATTTATATCACACAACATTTATTCATACCATCACTACATTTATTTACGTCACACTACATTTATTTATATCACACTGAATTTATTTATATCACAAACTTATCTATACCATGACTACATTTATGAATATCATTACTACATTTATTTATACCACACAACATTTATTTATACCATAACTACATTTATTAACAACAAAGTTTCGTTGTACTTGTGCAATGACAATAAATACCTATCTCTCTATCTCTATCTCTATTTATTGACATCACCCTACATTTATTTGTATCAAACTGCATTTATTTATATCACAAATTTATCTATACTATGACTACATTTATGAATATCATTACTACATTTATTTATATCACACAACATTTATTTATACCATAATTACATCTACTTACATCATTAATACATTTTTTATATCACTCTACATTTATATTTCAACCATACTACATTTATTTATATCTAGGTGTGGGCAAATTAATGCGTTAATTACGCGTTAACTCATCGATCTATTAACGCGACAATTATTTTATCGCACATTTGCGTATGTTGTTTACATGCTTTTATTTTGTTAACGCCTTTTCTTAACAAGATGGCATCTCCCGGATGTACTTCGGCGTCGAGGGGCTCTTGGTAAAGATGGAACATTTCGCAAAAATACCGGACAATTCTGCAAATTTCATGGCTGGCTTACAGCGTGATCACTCCGGGATCACTTACGACCGCCAGACAATTCTGGATGTGGATAGATCGGGCCGTTTTGGACTGAATGACGCGTGCTTGCTAAACCGGCTAGCTAGCATGGGAATACTTTGCCGGCTACATCCAGCGGCCTGTGAAGCAGCGGAGTATATGTGTTGTCTGTCTATTTATGAATAATGCAGACCAGGAGTGTTGGCTGAGTTCTTAACGTTTGTTTTCAGAGCGTGCATATCACAACATACAAGATGCCGTCATGGCGACACAACCTATACGGGGCTACCGCGCATGCTCGTCACTCCTGTTGCATGCTGGGTTGGGTAGTTCTTTTTTTCCCTGGCTCATAACATCACAATATAGTACCATGTATATGCGTTCAGTTTATCAAAGCATCAAGCAAACAATTGGAAAATTCCCATCATATCAATTCCTAGATATGGTCATAATTATTTTAAGTGCACTACGCAGAATAAACACAACATTATTAATATTGCTACTACAGATAATTTGATCAAAAATTCCCTAAAACAGCCCACCACCTATGATATAGGTTTTTTTAAACATAAGACCCTGATAAAAAAAAATGTTTCTGCTGTTACCTCAGAAATTGCCTGTTCAGATGTTATGATTGTGGTTCAGAGATTTGTATGTAGATTATATTTATTTTCCATAACAAACAGGATAACTTAAATACCCTGGCAGTGGCAATAAGCCTAAATGTTTGTATTTACATTTTTTGAGTAGATTTTCATAAAATATGCTATTTAACTGCTACTGTTTAACAAGGACTGATTTAAATTGTGTTTGCACAACAAATGTTTTGGCGCTTTTGTTCATGTGGGAGAATATTCCAATAAAGGTGCACTACACACTACTTTTGAATTCATTATTGGGCTTTGCGTATACAATGCAGTTAATCGCGATTAATCAGAGAAATAGTGCGATTAACTTTGATTAAAATTTTTAATCGTTGCCCAGCCCTATTTATATCACACTAAATGTATTTATACCACCACTACATTTATTTACATCTCTCTACATTTATTTATATCACACTGCATTTATTTATATCACAAATGTATCTATACCATGACTACAGTTATGAATATCATTACTACATTTATTTATATCAGACATTTATTTATACCATAACTACATTTACTTACATCATTACTACATTTTTATATCACTCTACATTATTTTTTTTTATCATACTACATTTATTTATATCACACTAAATGTACTTATACCACCACTACATTTAATTACGTCACACTAAATTTATTTATATCACACTGCATTTATTTATATCACAAATGTATCTATGCCATGACTGTATTTATGTATATCATTACTACATTTATTTATACAATAACTTCATTTACTTACATCATTACTAAATTTTTTATATCACTCTACATATGTTTTTTTTTTATCATACTCCATTTATTTATATCCCACTAAATGTATTTATACCACCATTACATTTATTTACGTCACACTACATTTATTTATATCACACTGCATTTATTTCTATCACAAATGTATCTATACCATGACTACATTTATGAATATCATTACTACATTTATTTATATCATAACTACATTTACTTACATTATTACAAGATTTTTATATCACTTTACATTTTTTAAAATCATACTACATTTATTTATATCACACTAAATGTATTTATACCACTACTACATTTATTTACGTCACACTACATTTATTTATGTCAAATCGCATTTATTTATATCACAGTACATTTATTTATATTCCACTACATTTATGTATATTATCACTACATGTATTTATATGATCACTACATGTATTTATATCACACTACATGTATTTGTATCACACTACACTCATTTATATTACTCCACATTTATTTATATCACACTACATGTAAAGTACTTATGTTATCACTACATGTATTTATATCACACTACATGTATTTATATCATCACTACATGTATTTAACTTGTCCACGGTGTACTCCGCCTTCCGCCCAATTTTAGCTGAGATAGGCACCAGCGCCCCCCGCGTCCCCAAAGGGAATAAGCGGTAGAAAATGGATGGATGGATACATGTATTTATATCATTACTATTTTTTTTATATCACACTACATTTATTTGTATCACAATACATTTATTTATAGCACACTGCATTTATTTATACCATCACTACATTTATTTGTATCACACTGCATGTATTTATATCCATCCATCCATACATTTTCTACCGCTTGTCCCCCACTACATTTATCTATATTATCACTACATGTATTTATATTATCACGACATCTATTTATATCACACTACACTCATTTAAATTACTCCACATTTATTTATATCACACTACATTTATTTATGTTATGACTACATGTATTTACATCCCACTACATTTATTCATATCATCATTATTTATATTACATTACATTTATTTATACATTTATTCATACCACACTACATTCATTTATATCGCACTACATTTACTTATACCATCACTAAACTAATTTCCGTCACACTACATGTATTTATATCACACCACATTTATTCATATCATGATTACATATATTACATTACATTTATTGACATAATAATGCATTTATTCATATCACACTACATTTATTTATACCATCACTACATTTATTTACGTCACACCACATTTATTTACATCACACTACATTTACCGTAACTCTCATTTTATTAAATGCACATCAACAGTGAAAATGCGCTAACACGCACACAAACACACACGCATACACACACACACACATTTAATTATTAAACGATTAATCAAAGCAACAAATTACAAACCTATGCTTTTTTCTCATCGAATGACTCGATTTTTTGATAATATAATGATAATAATCACATCATCAATCAAGCAATCAATGTTTATTTATATAGCTCTAAATCACAAGTGTCTCAAAGGGCTGCACAAACCACAACGACATCCTCGGTAGAGCCCACATAAGGGCAAGGAAAAACTCACCCCAGTGGGATGTCGGTGACAGTGACAATGATAACTATGAGAAACCTTGGAGAGGACCGCATATGTGGGCAAATAGCAGCACTTACCGGTGAGCTGCCTCTATTTTTTTAATTGTATTTATTTACTATCAAGCTGCATGGTCTCGCTTTGCTCGATATTTTTAATTCTAAGAGAGACAAAACTCAAATAGAATTTGAAAATCCAAGAAAATATTTTAAAGATTTGGTCTTCACTTGTTTAAATAAATTCATTTATCTTTTTTACTTTGCTTCTTATAACTTTCAGAAAGACAATTTTAGAGAAAAAAATACAACCTTAAAAATGATTTTAGGATTTTTAAAAATGCCCTGCGATGAGGTGGCGACTTGTCCAGGGTGTACCCCACCTTCCGCCCGATTGTAGCTGAGATAGGCGCCAGCACCCCCCGTGACCCCAAAGGGAATAAGCGGTAGAAAAATGGATGGATGGATTTTTAAAAACGTATACCTTTTTACCTTTTAAATTCCTTCCTCTTCTTTCCTGACAATTTAAATCAATGTTCAAGTATTTTTTTTTTTATTCATTTAAAGAATAATAAATACCTTTTAATTCAATTCTTCATTTTAATTTCTGTTTTTTTGACGAAGAATATTTGTGAAGTATTTCTTCAAACTTATTATGATTAAAATTCAAAAAAATTATTCTGGCAAATCTAGAAAATCTTTTGAATCAAATTTAAATCTGAAATATTTCAAAGTCTTTTAAAATTTTTGTTCTGGAAAATCTAGAAGAAATAATGATTTGTCTTTGTTAGAAATATAGCATGGTCCACTTTGTTATATATTCTAACAAAATGCAGATTGGATTTTAACCTATTTAAAACATGTCATCAAAATTCTAAAATTAATCTTAATCAGGAAAAATTACTAATGATGTTCCATAAATTATAATTATTTTTTTTTCAAAAAGATTCGAATCAGGTAGTTTTTCTCTTCTTTTTTTTTTGGTTGAATTTTGAATTCTAAAGAGTCGAAATTGAATAAATAAATTATGCTTCAAAATTGAATTTTCATTTTTTTCCCTGTTTTCTCCTCTTTTAACTGTTCAATTAGGTGTTTTTTTATCATTTATTCTCTACAAAAAACCTCCCGTAAAATGAAAAAAAATGTACAACGGAATGACAGACAGAAATGCCCATTTATATGTATTTATTAATTAAAGGTAAATTGAGCAAATTGGTTATTTCTGGCAATGTTTTTAAGTGTGTATCAAACTTGTAACCCTTCGCATTAATCAGTACCCAAGAAGTAGCTCTTGGTTTCAAAAAGGTTGGTGAACCCTGAGATAGATATATATATATTTTTATATATATATATATATATATATATATATATATATAACGGTTAATTTAATATATATATTAAAGTAACCGTTGTCACGTGACTCCAATTCGCCAATCCAAAGGAGGCCTGGCAGTCACGTGACCTGCCTCAAACGACACACATACGACAAATGACCGGAAGATGGCGCTGTTTCCCTTACCAGTTGCTACGAAACACCAGTTTGGTGACGTCAACTGTGCGAGCCGCTTCGAGAGTCGACTAAAACACATTTACAAAATATTTTTATTACAATTAAGTGTCTTCGGCATGTTTGTCGTCCCGCTGCTTGGCTTCTTGACGCTGTTTGCTGCCAGCCAGGCGGACAAAGCGCGGCAATTCTCACCAAGGCGCGCTACACCGCAAACAAAAGACGCCATCTTGACTCAAGGCCCCCGCAAAGCAAGGCCACCTTACCTCAAACTTCCCGTCTACGTCACCTCCGAGCTGCCGCCGCGGGAGAAGCTCCATCTGTCCCCGGCCACAGGCACCGGCCTGGAGCCTCTGCCCGGGCCCGTGCAGGGGCGCCTTCTCCCGGCCTTGTCTGGCCGGACGCCGCAGGGCCCGGCGGAGGACTCGGTCAGGATTTTGTGCAAAATGGACAAAATGCACGTCAAAGTGCCAAAGGGCATTTTGGGCGGAGGGGAAGTAAAGTTTGAAATTAAACTTGGAACATGTGGAGCCAAGAAATCGTCGAAGAACTATGTTTACTTCGTGAGCGAACTGAGCCAGTGTGGAACCAAGCGACAGGTGAGAATGAATGAATGGGTTTATTTTGAGCCATGCAAACAAAACAAGAGAATGACATAAAATACAAAAGAAATATATAGATACATTATTTTTACACCTGCATTGAAAACATTACATGTGCCTAATCTTTTGTAGATGTCAAGATTGGCTCAAAAGGGAGTGGGAAGAAGTAAACGTATTAGGTCCCACCCCTATACATATACAATATATATATATACAATATATAATACAATAATATATAAAATATAATTCAATTCAGTGGTTGCTGCTATATATTGTCTATATATAATACATTTAAATTCACACACACTTACATATATACATATGTACACACACACATATATACAATTTATATACATACATACATATACTTATATATATACACATACACACACAATCACATACATACACACATGCATATACCCAAAATACACACATATCCATCTCACACACACACACACACACCTATATAAATACAATATATATAATAGTATATATAATATACACTTTTGTCTAAACATTATTAACAGTTTATGGTGCCTATGGGAACAAGCTTTCATTTTGACTGTGATACTAGTGGTTAAAAGTGGATCTGTGGCTTTGGAGTTACTGCTCCTGATCAACAGGACCTGAGGACCACTCTTGCTATGTGTCCTATGCTGTGCATTAAAAGAGACGAGGGGAGCCCCCTGCCAGAGGAGTTATCCACGAACATAAGATCCCCCACTCGCCTGCCCTGTACTCCAGATAGTGTACCCAAATCCCTTTTCTTAGTTTCCATCGGCACCAATTCTTTAGTCAGAATTCATATTTGTTTTTACTTTTGCAGAAGATTAGTATTACTCAAATTGCATATAGGATTGTTTGTGTACACACTCACACACACACACACACACACGCACACACACACACACACACACAATTCAATGTATTCCTCTCATTGATACTAATTCATATAGTTTAACTAGTTGGGTGATGTCATAGAAGTAATAATAATAATGATAATATCAAGTCATGGCTTCATTTTCTACATCAGGGGTCTCAAACTCAATTTACCTGGGGGACACTGGACGCAGATTCTAAGTGAGGCTGGGCCACAAGAAATGATGTCTTAAAAAAAATGTTGCATACTCTTCAGCATGTCTACATCCCCCAGAATGCCGTGCGCTTCCAGATCGGCTTTCTTCCTATTTTTTTCTAACAGAACTCAGTGAAATTATCGAACGTTCTATCGACCCCATTTTCTATTGATATTGATCACATGTCTATTGCGATATATATTATCGTTTTATCGTCCAGCTCTAATAGTTTATATATCAATGATGAAATATTAACATTGCAACACATGCCAATACGACCTTTTCAGTTTACTAAATTGCAATTTTAAATTTCCCGGGAGTTTCGTTTTGAAAACGTTGTGTAATGATGACGTGTACGCAAGACGTCACAGGTTTTTAGGAAGTATGAGCGCTACGCACACACACAGCTAAATATCGTCTGCTTTAACGACCTAATTATACAGTATTTTGGAGAACTGTGTTGCTGAAACTTTTGCAATTTTTCCATTTATATTGGAGAAGTCAAAGTAGCCAGATGGAGTTGGGAAACTTTAGCCTTTAGCCATACAAACACGGTGATTCTTTGTTTAAAATTCCTGGAGGTTAAAATGTACTATGGATCAGAGCGCGGTCAAGAGAACATGAAACACGACGGAATGTCAACCAGTAGGTTTCGGTGAGAAAATTGTGGTTAAAAAGTCGCTTCTTACCGGAGAAAAGCTGAGCTTGCCCCTTTCCATAGCTGCCGTCGAATCCCATGAGACACTGCATGTCAAGACACCCGTGGACGTACACGTCCGACTATCAGCTACTATTTAACTCATTAAAACACTAGCAACACAATAGAAAGATAAGGGATTTCCCAGAATTATCCTACTAAATGTGTCTAAAAACATCGTAATCCGTCCCAATGCAATCGCGTTTGTTTTTTTTGTTTTTTCTAGTCCGTCGCTATCAATATCCTCAAACACGAAACTTTCATCCTCGCTCAAATCAATGGGGAAATTGTCGTTCTCTCGGTCTGAATAGCACTTTTTGTTGGAGGCTCCCATTATAAACAATGTGAATATGTGAGGAGCCCCACACTTGCGACGTCATCGTCTGCGACTTCCGGTAGAGGCAGGGCTTTTGTCTAAGCACCGAAAGTTGCAAACTTTATCGTGGATGTTCTCTACTAAATCCTTTCAGCAAAAATATGGCAATATCGCGAAATGATCAAGTACGACACATAGAATGGAGCTGCTATCCCCGTTTAAATAGGACAATCTCATTTTCAGTAGGCCTTTAACGGGGACTGTTATTACTGACCAACAGATGTCGCAATGTGACTCCCCCTAGCAACATAAGAAAACCCTTGTCTCCATGGCAATGTTTCTGTCGCTTTCACTCATTTGCCACTTTTCCACTAATGCAAAGCTAGGCAATCCAGAACGTTGAAAGAGCCAATTTGGACCCGAAAACCAAAAATTGTCTCCCTCTCAAGCGAAAGGAGAGAGGTGGCGGAGGTGGGGGTTTGCGTTTCTCTGCTTGCATCACGCAAGTGACGTCAATTTTTGGCCCTCGAGAGCCATATACCACACTGTGATTGGTAGATTACTTCAGCTCCGCACACAACGCTGTCAAGCGGCATTCATATAAAACTTGTGGGCCGCACTAATATTAAACTTTCATATTAAGATGGGGCCGCAAAATAACGTCTGGCCGCGGGTTTGAGACCCCTGTTCTACTACATCCATTCATTTCCTACCGCTTGTCCCTCTCTGGGTCACGGGGAGAGGTAGGTGGGTGCTGGAGCCTATCCCACTCATTCATAAAAACACGCATTCATGTGCACCAGGGGTGTCCAAACTTTATCCACTGAGGGCCGCACACTGAAAAATCAAAGCAAATGGGGGCCATTTGGATATTTTTTACAATACAATAAATGTATACAAAATATACCTATGGGCCCCCAATCAGGCTTGATCTCAGGGACCCCAAAGGGTTTTGGTCAAAAAAATATTAAAAATGTGTCAGTATTATATTTTTATTATTATTCAAGTTTTAAAGGCTTACTCAAATGAGATTTTCTTATTTAAACGGGGATAGCAGGTCCATTCTATGTGTCATACTTGTTCATTTCGCGAAATTGCCATATTTTTGCTGAAAGGATTTAGTAGAGAACATCCACGATAAAGTTCGCAACTTTTGGTCGCTAATAAAAAAGCCTTCCCTTTACCGGAAGTAGCAGACGATGACGTCACCGGTGTGAGGGCTCCTCACATCCTCATATTGTTTATAATGTGAGCCTCCAGCAGCAAGAGCTATTCGGACTGAGAAAGCGACAATTTCCCCATTAATTTGAGCGAGGATGAAAGATTTGTGGCTGAGGATATTGATAGCGAAGGACTAGAGAGAAGAAAAAAAAAAGGTGATTGCATTGGGAGCGATTCAGATGTTTTTAGACACATTTACTAGGATAATTCTGGGAAATCCCTTATCTTTCTATTGTGTTGCTAGTGTTTTAGTGAGTTAAATAGTAAAATTGTAATTTAGTAATCTAAACCGCCCGTATTGGCATGTGTTGCAATGTTAATATTTCATCATTGATATATAAACTATCAGAGTGCGTGGTCGGTAGTAGTGGGTTTCAGTAGGCCTTTAAGTCATACAAACACGTTAATCAATTTATGGTAAAACTCCTCGTAGAGGCTGAATTTTTTGTTCAGCTAAGGTCTTCAGATAATTTTTGTTAGTTTGACTTTCATCTTGACTCTTTATTGCCAATAACAGGGCTTTCAAACATTTTCCACTGAAAAATCCAAATGGGGGCCTATTTTAATATTTTTCATTTTCAAAAACCATACAATATATTGATTTTTAGTAACATTTTAGTAACCCCAGCAGGGTCTCTGTCATAAAATTGTTAAAAATAAGTCATATTTATTTTCTTAGTTTATTTTATTAAAATGCTTAATATATTAGATTTGTATTTGATACTTAGGCTGCTGCCCCCGCGGCAAGACCTGGGACAAGCGGTAGAAGATGGATGGATTGTGTTTAGTAATTTTTAGTGCAATGAAAATATATCCTACTGAATTTATTGTGGATCCGTAATAGCCGCACTCATAAAAGTGTTAAAAATAAGTCATATATTAATTTTCTTTTTCTTTTTTTTATTCAATATTGATCAGTGGTTCTCAAATGTTTTTCACCAAGTACCACCTCAGAAAGCACTTCGCTCTCCAAGTGTCACCATAATGACCAACATTAAAACAGTAGTTTAGCAGGCCTAAATATTGATTAAAAAAGGCACATATATAATTTAACAAGTATATTTATTTTTTTTGGCTACTGGGAATAGGTTGATTGGCAACACTAAATTGGCAGCTGAGATAGGCTTGTCCCGAAAGGGACAAGTGGTAGAAAATGGATGGATGGATGGTCACTGTTACATTACACACGGTTTGAACAGTAACACTTTTTGAATATTTTATTCAGTGATTCTTTGGTGTACCACTACATGGAGCCCCACAGTTTGAGAATTGTTGCTTGAGAGCAACTTCAAGTCTACCTGTATATTTATAGTATTTTTTGGGGGGGATTTTTTAAATTTCCTTTTTGGCCAAAACACACAGAAAAGGTCAATGTGGAATATTTGATGTGAAGTAATTAGAGCAATAAATGGGTCAATATTCTGTAACTGTTGGGCTCTTATTGTGGATTCATAAGAGCCCCACTCATAAGTGTTAAAAATAAGTCCTTAAAAATAAGGGAAGGTTTTTTGGATTCGGTCATGTTAGTAAATGTTGTGCTGTTTTTCTTCCAAGTAGTATTATTGATTTAGGTACTTTTGTTGTCCACCAGATGGTGACCAAATGGCAGCTATCAGACTCCAGGCTATTTATATTTATTTACTATTGAACAACAATACACTGTTCCCCGCCATGGTTTATTCCCGTGCCGTCTCACGGGCTGAATAGAAGTTTGGACACCCCCTAAGGCAGGGGCTGACAAGCCGCGGCCCCGGAGCCGCATGCGGCTCTTTGATCACTCTGATGTGGCTCAGTTGCATTTTTGCTGACCCCCTGATTATTGCGGGAGATTTCCGGATCTTAGTGCCTCTCCCATAAATCACCCGGGACCAACATCCTCCGATTGTCACCTGGACTACTATATTGAGGGAGTGCCGTGATCGCAATGTCTTTAACGTCCATCAAAACATGTCGTCGCGCCCACTTTTGCTTCATGTTACCTGAATGATGCTGGTCAAGCATAGCTTTCGGTCTTTGTTAACACACGTAAGTGACAGCAAAGCATACTTGTTCAACAGCCATACAGGAGAGGGGATGTATAATGTAGCCCGGAGGAGTTAGGGATGCATGGGATTCTGGGTATTTGTTCTGTTGTGTTTATGTTCTGTTACAGTGCAAATGTTCTCCCGAAATGTGTTTGTCATTGTTTGATGTGGGTTCACAGTGTGGCGCATATTAGTAAGAGTGTTAAAGTTGTTTAAACCGGCACCCTCAGTGTGACCTGTATGGCTATTGAACAAGTATGCCTTGCTGTCACTTACGTGTGTCTGCAGAAACCACAAAATAACATGTGACGGGGCTGGTTAGCTGTTAGTGCATGATGTAGCGTTAGAGGCAGCGGCTTCATAGTACGCCCTTATTATTGTTGATTGGGTGAAAATCAACAGACATTCGCGAGATGAGTTGCAATGAGTTTTGGGAGTCTCCCGGAAACTTTGGGAGGGTTGGAAAGTGTGATGCTGTCAAACGGCATTCATACAAAACTTGCGGGCCGCATTAACATTAAATGTTCATATTAAGATGCGGGCCGCGTGTCTGAGACCCCTGGTTTATACATAGCTCAAAGCAAAAAAAAAACAACTCTGTATGCAGTGTTATTTCCTTTTAGATTTCCAAAGAGTTTTGCGGCTCCCATTGTTTTTTTTATTTTATTTTGTGTAACGGGTCAAAATGGCTCTTTGACTGTTAAAGGTTGCCGACCCCTGCCCTAAGGAATCTAAAAGAGCCCTTCTCATAAAAGTGTTAAAACAAAGTATATCAATATATATTTTTACTTTAAACGCTTACATCGCTAGGTCAATTTCAGATCTATCCGTCAATTAGTTTTTTTTTCTTATCTTTTATGCCTTCTTTGTCAAAACCTTGTTAAATTTTTTTGGCAAACACACGAATTATGCAATATTCCCTCCTAAAAATTTCAAAGTGAAATAAATGTTATGAAGTCATTAAAGCCTTAAATAGGTCAATAATTCATATCAACATTGATTTTATTTTGTGAGGATTGAGTTTAAAATTAAAAAAAGCTTTGTGTTATTAAAGTCAGTATTGCCACTTTTCCTGGTTACATTTTACCAATTTGCTATTTAATTCCACTATGTTTTTTTCTCTGTAAAAGTACATTTAAAATATGACTTGCCGTAAAAAAAAAAAAAAAAATAGCTGCAGGCTGCAAATAGCCCCCAGGCCACACTTTGTACACCTCTGATCAGTGGTGTGAATCTTTGGGAACCTAATGATTCCATTCCTGGAGTGACTATTCGATTCAGAATCGATTTTCCATTCATCACAATTCTTGATTCAAACCGGAATAATAATGCTAATAAAACTTTTTCAAAGCAGGTTTCATGTTAGAAACTCTCCTTCTGGTCTCATGGACATGGCCTAAAAAGTAATTTTTAAACATCCATCCATTTCCTACCGCTTATTCCATTTGGGGTGGCGGGGGGGCGCTGGTGCCTATCTCAGCTACAATCGGGCAGAAGGCGGAGTACACCCTGGACAAGTTGCCACCTGAATGCAGGGCCAACACAGATAGACAGACAACACTCACATTCACACACTAGGGCCAATTTAGTGTTGCCAATCAACCTATCCCCAGGTGCATGTCTTTGGAAGTACGAGGAAGCCGGAATACCCGGAGGGAACCCACGCAGTCAAGGGGAGAACATGCAAATTCCACACAGAAAGATCCCGAGCCCGGGATTGAACCCAAGAATACTCAGGACCTTTGTATTGTGAGGCAGACGCACTAACCCCTCTCACACCGTGCTGCCATTTTTGATCATTGAATCTTGAACATTGAAAAAAAAAAAGATTTTAATCATTTCTGAACAATTTAAAATTGGGATTAATAAGAATAACGATTTTGGATATGAATCGATTTTTTTTGTGTGCATGTCAGTGTGCGCACACTTGTGCATGCTTAGAAAATAATTCCTGTTCCCCAAAAACTTAAAAAAATATATTTTTCTTCAGATCCTCAATGGACATGTGACATATTGGAACACTTTGCAATACAAGCCAGAGATGATCCAAGGACTCGTAAGAAGAACTGCACCCTTCACACTGCCTGTTGCCTGCAATTACACCAGGTGACCATCCAGGTCTGCACATTGTTATGGAGGTTAATTTGTGTCTTTAATATGTAAGATTTTTATTGACACTGAATTCATGGAATGGAATGTTTTGCGTTTGAATTTTGTGGACTGAATTTCTTTACATCAAATTATGGCGACAATTTTATTGTAAAAAAAAAAAATGTAATTGCAAAATGTGTGTTATTAATTCGTGTGTAGAAAAAATTCAGTGATGAAAAATTCAGTGTCAAAATTTGCTGCTTCAAAGAGCAAAACTCACTTCCGGTAAATTATGGCTAATGCAAACGATCCTGTCTCAGAAGCAGTCAATGAGGTGTCGTGTGTGAAGTCATGTGACACGGATGTTGCAAAACAGCATGAAAAAGGCAGTTAACTGTGCTACCTGGGGTATAATGCAAAATAATTAACATTTCAATGGTTACGAACTGCACTTTTGGCTGCCTCTGAGACCGGATCGATTACTTTAGTCTTAATTTACCGGGAGTGAGTCTAGTTTTTTGAAGCAGATAATTTTTCAGCACTGAAATTTTATACTTTGAATTTTTTTACTGGGAATTTTTTACACTGGCATTCTTTTACATTGCATTTCGTACAGTTATTTTGTATACACTACATTTTTTTTTTTAGACTCAATTTTTGTGCAGTTAGTTTTAATATAGCACATTTTAATACACTGATTTTTTTTATAATCTGAATGTATTTTTACACAGAATTTTTATGCTCTGAACAGTGGGTTATTTTTTACACTGAATTTTTTTTTTTTCTACTGAATTTTGATATTGATTTTTTTTTGCACTGAATTTTTATAAACAATTTTTTGACATTTTTTTACACAGAATTTAAAAACACGAAAATTTGACACTGAATTTTTTGGAGAAACACATTTTTTACACACTGAATTCTAAAACAGAATTTTTATACAGTGACACTTTTACATTGAATTTTAAATTAACATTTTTATAATCTGAATTTATTTTTACACTGATTTTTTTATGTACTGAATTCTAAAACAGATTTTTTATTTTTTTTACAATTTTTTTTTTTTCACAAAATTTTTATAAACAGAATTTTTTTGACAGTTTTTTTTACACTTATTTTAAAAACACAAACATTTTCGACTCTGAATTTTAAGAAACTGATTTTTTTATACACGGAATTCTAAAACAGAATATTTCTTGTACTATTTTTATACAGTGACATTTTTCACACTGAATTTTGATACACTTAATGTTTATGAACTGATTCCTTTTACACTAAATTCTAAAACACTTAATGTTTTACACTTAATTTTAAAATGCATGCATTTTGCTGTTATTTTTTTTCCGATAAAATTGTGAGCATAATGTGAAAAAAATATTCAGTTTACAAAGTTCAAATGCAAAAAAATCAGTTACATAAATTCAGTTTAAAAAAAACAAACCTTCATACTTCATAGTTTTACAAAAAATGTGACTTTAATTTATCTTCTTAGGTATCAATACTCTTACAAAATTGGATACCTTCCGAAGATTCGCATCCGCCAGATCGTTAAAGTGATGAGGAACAGTGCGAATTTCATTCTGACTCCACGGAATGGTAAATTCTGGTGGTGAAAATAAGAAATATTTTGTAGTATTTATTGTGTGTAAATATTCTGTGGTCTGCAGCTCAGTGGGAAAGGCTGTCCCCGCGGGATCAGTACGTGCTCGGAGAGCCCATGTACTTTGAGGCGGAAGGCCCGCCCATGCCCGACAACATGAGGCTGTATCTCCGCTCGTGTTACGTCACACCCGACAAGTCGCACACGTCCACACCTCAGTTTGAGGTCGTTACGAACTTCGGGTAAACAAAAAAAAATGTTGTTTGTTGAAGCGGAAAATGTGGTGCATTTAAACACGATTTTGTTCTTCCCGAAGGTGCATGGCTGAGAGTAAATATGGTCGCTCCAGATTCATCGCGTACAAGAACAACGCCGTCCGTTTCTCCGTGGATGCTTTCTTGTTCAGAGGAATGACGAACCAAGTGAGTTCCGTCGATTGTTTGGAACAAAACGCAAAATGTCTTCCTCTCTGCACGTCTTTGCCGCCAGGATCTCCACATACACTGCAGCATGTCTGCAGAAAGCGCCACCCCCACACCAACTGCGAAGTCCTGCAACTACGACACCCACGCAGCAAGGTCAGTTCATGGAAAGTGCGGAGGGCCACGCGTTTGAGTTACTCGTGCAAGTAGGTCGCCGTCGTGGCTTGGCAGAGTCCACATGTCACTCACTTGGTTTGAATATTTTCCTTCCAATTATGCCACACTTTTTCCACTGAAATATTAAAGCAGGCGGGGGCCATTTTGATATTTTAGATTTTTTATATATGTATATGTATATATGTGTATGTGTGTGTGTGTGTACACGATATTGCAAAAAGTATTTGGCCACCTGCCTTGACTCACACATGAATTTGAAGTGCCATCCCATGGAATTGTCCAAAATGTTTTGGTATCCTGGAGCATTCAATGTTCCTTTCACTGGAACTAAAGGGCCGAGCCCAACTCCTAAAAAAGTACCCTACACCATAATTCCTTCCCCACCAAATTTCAAACTCGGCACAATGCCGTCCGAAATGTACCGTTCTCCTGGCAACCTCCAAACCTAGACTCGTCCATCAGATTGCCAGATGGAAAAGCGTGATTCTCGAGAGTCCAGTGGCGACGTGCTTTATACACCACTGCATCCAACGCTTTGCATTGGACTTGGTTATGTATGGCATAGATACAGCTGCATGGCCATGGAAACTCGTTCCTTGAAGCTCTCTGCGTACTGTACGTGGGCTAATTGGAAGGTCACATGAGGTTTGGAGCTCTGTAGCAACTGACTGTGCAGAAAGTCGGCGACCTCTTTGCACAATGCGCTTCAGCATCCGCTGACCCCTCTCTGTCAGTTTACGTGGCCGAACCACTTGGTGGCTGAGTTTCTGTTGTTCCCAAACTCTTCCATTTTCTTATATTAGGGCCAACAGTTGACTTTGGAATATTTAGGAGCGAGGAAACTTCACGACTGGATTTGTTGCACAGGTGGCATCCTATGACAGTTCCAAGCTGGAAGTCATTGAGCTCCTGAGAGCGGCCCATTCTTTCACAAATGTTTGTAAAAACAGTCTCCATGGTAAAGTCCTTGATTTTATACACCTGTGGCCGGGCCAAGCAATTAGGACACCTGATTCTGATTATTTGGATGGGTGGCCAAAAACATTTGGCAATATTGTTTGTGTGTGTGTGCGCGCGTGCGTGCAAGATATATTCCCTTAAAATATACCTGTAAGTATGTTAGATAAAAGGATTAAATAGGATTAAAATCTAGACAACTATAACTGATTCAGTGTTAACATTTGAGTGGAATAGTTGGTCCCTAAGGGGAAAAAGGTTAAGAACCTCCTGATTATTTGACGGTGACGGGCAAGTCAGGAGCAAGAGGCGGCGTTACCAGAGCTAAAAAGCAGACTCTAACACGCTAAAAGTGTGGCCCGGGGGCAATTTGCAGCCAGCAGCTAATTTGTTTACGACCTCAGAACATTTTAAAACTACTCATGCAGAATAAACAATAAAAAGTGGAATAGAGGAGCAATCAAGTGAACCGTAACGAGAAAAAGTTTTAAGTTGACTCTAATAACGCAAAGCTGCCATGCAGCTCAGTCACTTCTCAAAAAATGATAATGAATCAAAATGTATTTTATGAATTGTTGACCTATTTAAGGCTCCAATTACATCACATGAAATATTCCATTTTGAAACTTTTAAGGGGAAAACTTGCATATTTTGAGTGCTAGCCATAAAAAATCAATTTAAAAAAAACGTTTTTCGTTGTGGCCGTCAGGAGGTTAATAGGTAACTTGCCTCACGATTAATTGTATATGTCTGACAATATAATTGCTGCAGATTTCCTGCCATTTTTTTTGGGAAATTGTGAGTATTTCAGGTTAATGACCTTGAATTGCACTTTGAAGTGTACACAGAACAGGATTTGTGTACATGCCCTGATCCAAACAACCTTCCCCACTTACGGCGCAAATGAACCAACACAAAATGTCAACACACATGGTCACACATAACAACCTGCTTACTGGACTTTGTGGATATTGTAAAAAATGTCCCCGCACCATAAAAAAATTTAAAACTACACAACGTTCGTCTGCTCTTAAACGACTCTGTGCTGAAAATGTAAGCTATTGGTTATTTTTAAGTGCAATGGCAAAGTGCTATCCTACCCTATGTATCCAATGACTTTGCAGCTCGTCCTGCAGTGGAGCAACCCGCTCTCTGCTCTCCCGTTGAAGTCAATGGACGCTCAGTTTCATCATGTTTAATGCACTGTGACGTGGTTACAATGAATGAGATGAAATGATAAGTAGCTGATTCTAATCAAGCTTCCCTTGCAGTCTTAGAGCAAGCGCCACTGGACAATAAAATATAAAACACTATTTTATTGATTTGATTATATTCCAAACGACCTCTTCCATTTTCTCTCCCAGATGGGTGGAACTTTATGGTTCAGATTGGGTGTGTGCCTGCTGCAACTCCAACTGTGGCCCTGCTGCCCCTGCAGGTCAGAAACAAGACAAACCCCCTTTTTTGGACTCTTTAAACCCACATTTTGTCACATTGTTTTCATTTCCTAGTTCGCACAATGACTAGCAGCAGCGGAGGATGGATGGTGCAGCCTGAAGGGCAGTTCTTCAAGAACAAGAAGACGACATCGCTTCCTCACACTGAGGCAACACCACCTGTGAAAGTGATGGCCTCAGCGACGACAACAGAGACCAAGCCGGAGCGTGGCAGGGATCTGAAGTGGCCGTTTGGAGGTAGAGGAGTGGAGTGGGTGGAGCTGGATGGGGAGGTGAAGAAAGGGAAAGACACCGCTGTCGTGGAGCAGAAATTCCTGGAAGCTCAGCACAACTTTGAAGGTATCTAAATAAGGATGCAGCGGTATCAAATCTCACAAAATGCCATAGTGTGTAAAATGAAGTGTCAGAAGTGTTTAGGAGAACCACGCTTACTGTAATTGAACATAATGCTAAAATAATAATTTTTTTACTACAAAATGAAAACAATTGTGCAGGAACTGTTTCAAGCAAATATATTTAAAATAATAAGTCACAGTTGATGTCTTTAAAGTGACAATGTAAACATCCAGTGTAACAATATGCAGTTTAGTGTCTTTTAACGTTTACATTCTGAGAAGCCGTGTCCTCTACAGTGGACATGTTTTATCATTCTGGAAAGTGTTTCTCAGAAAAGTAAACTAACAATTTAACATTCAATAATGTATATACTTCACAAACTAATGACATTGTGAGAAATGGTTAGAAAATAGATTGAGGATTACTCGTATTTCCCGCGTTTTGTTGGGGTGATTTTCCGCTCTGCAATGCGGCGAGACTGGCCGACTACTTTATGTGGCGCCTTTCACTCGAAAGGAAAGTGGTGCACTTCGCTTTGCAGACCGCAGACTTTCTTACCTCTGCCAAAGAGGTTATGTTTTGGCCTGGGCTTCTTTCTTTCTTTGTTTGTTTGTTAGCAATATAACTCAACCAGTTATGGACACATTTAATGTCCAAAAAACCCAATTCCTTTTATCTACGACATGTACGAACACACAATTCCCTTCCTGCTCAGGGCGTTCCAGAGGATTCTGGGAGATATAGTTTATTTACTAACCCGGCCGACACTTTAACGCCAGAAAAAAACTACACTCACCAACTTTTAGACTAATTCCGTCACACGTCACAATATTATTGAGAAGACTTTCAAACCGAAATATTGGGTGATTTATAATACCGTTACGTCCCTAGCATCGAACGATTTGACATGTAAACCAGGCATTTGAAATTCCCGTGAAAACGTGTTTGAACATTCATTTTCAATGTTTTTTTGACTAAAATATTAATTGAAAAAATAGGATGTAAACAAGGCTTCACGGTGGCAGAGGGGTTAGTGCGTCTGCCTCACAATACGAAGGTCCTGCAGTCCTGGGTTCAAATCCAGGCTCGGGATCTTTCTGTGTGGAGTTTGCATGTTCTCCCCGTGAATGCGTGGGTTCCCTCCGGGTACTCCGGCTTCCTCCCACTTCCAAAGACATGCACCTGGGGATAGGTTGATTGGCAACACTAAATTGGCCCTAATGTGTGAATGTGAGTGTGAATGTTGTCTGTCTATCTGTGTTGGCCCTGTGATGAGGTGGCGACTTGTCCAGGGTGTACCCCGCCTTCTGCCCGATTGTAGCTGAGATAGGCGCCAGCGCCCCCCGCGACCCCGAAAGGGAATACGCGGTAGAAAATGGATGGATGGATGGAGGATGTAAACAAAACTTGTGTAACGCTAACCGCACTGAGTTGCAGGACGGGGAGACGATCAGGTAAACGGAAACAAGTTCGCGAGCTAGCTAACCACCTCGCTAGCTTACTTGGTATAGCATCCGTTTGCTCTTTCCGAGGAACAACGCTGACAGCTGTCCCCTTTGCTGCTAATCTTAGTAGCAGGGTTAAGTACTCTTTAAAAACCAGGCGGAGGTTTCCTTTAACAATATGTAATATTGTTGGCTTCCGTAACATCACACACAGTTTGAACAGACACTGTTTGGATATTTAATCAAGTGATTCTTTGGCGTACCACTAGATAAAGCCTGTGTTCCGCTACGGTTTGAGAATCACTTGTTCAGTGAGAAACAGACGTCACAACACAGAGGGCATATCACCCAAGGGGGCGTGGCTTCAGGACAGAATACTCCTTTCCATGCAGGATGTGGAATTTGACATTTTCAAAAATAATAGTGTTAGTAAATGATCTATTACAATTGTTAAAAAGGTGGGTAGATGAGATTAAAAGTAAAATATAGTGTTCAAATGCACCCAATTGGCAAATGTAGTACTCATTTTCTACATCTTCTTTTTGCTGATAGAAATGTTCCTCTTTTTTTTGTCCTCCAAGGGTGCGCACAGTCTGCTCATTATTTTCTAGGCACTAATTTTTGAGTTTAAAATTAGATTTTCTACTTGTTTAAAATAAAAAAATAAATATAAATGAAGAAAACATGATTTTAACATAGCAACTGTCCAATAATAATTCAATACAGTTCTACAAACTCCAACTAGAACTAGATTGAGCGCATTGGAGATGTCAATGTATAGTCCATTTATTTACTATACATTTATTTTGTTATTTACTGTAATTACAAAAAAACATTATATTGTACTTTAGCATTGCCATTTTTAACACAAATAGACAATATTCACAGTAAATGTTGTACAGAAAAAAATAACCTTATTTTATGTTTATCCAGTGATGCTTGGCGCTGGTTTAGCTGCAACATATTTCTCAATGGATTGAACTGTGTGTAGATTCTTTGTCATTCTAGTCTTTCATCCACAAAGTTTGGACATCGTCTTGTTTCGACGACGGTGGAACTCCTTTAAGTCGCTAACTCATTTATGCAGTCCAACCCATGGATAAATGTTACCAAAAGTTAGCTAAAAATGGAGGCTCTACTTTGCCTGAAACATTCTAAAAAAAACTCAAACAAGGTTTTATATACACACTGTAAGTACATATCTAATGTAGTAATATTCATAATATGTAATATTTATGTATTTTGATTATTTTCACAAACTCATCACAATGTTCATTTTTCTCTTCAGCAACAACAACAATACTACTAATCATGAGAGACAACAAAGACTACTTTGGGACAAATAATGATCAAGAAACTTCTATTTTTGAATACAAGGAAAATGATCTACAAGTTTTAGAAGCTGTGTGCTAAACAGATGCAGCTTTAGTGAAACACTCACCATCGTGTAGCAGTACTGCTAAGTGTTAAACACGATATACAAACTATAATAAAACAATCACTTACTGTACAATGTCTGCTTTCACTGGGACCAAGACTGATGGGATGTTTATATCTTCCCGTTTATATGGACAATCAATCATAAACCACACGAAAAGTAAAAAAAAAAAAAAGTGTGTGTTAGGTTGGATGTCGAAGTTGACCTACTTGTGGATTAATGTCCACAATCTTTTACTATCCAGGTGGGAGGCATGATTTATAACCTCAAATTAAAGGCCTACTGAAACCCACTACTACCGACCACGCAGTCTGAAAGCTTATATATCAATGATGAAATCTTAACATTGCAACACATGCCAATACAGCCGGTTTAGTTTACTAAATTACAATTTTCAAATTTCTCGCGGAGTTTCTTGTTGAAAACGTTGCGGAATGATGACTCGTATGATGACGCGTGTTTGTGACGTCTCGGGTTGTAGCGAACATATTAGCCCAGCACCACACACGGCTAAAAGTCGTCTCTTTTCATCTCATAAATACACAGTAATTTGGACATCTGTGTTGCCGAATCTTTTGCAATTTGTTCAATTAATAATAGAGACTATAAAGAAGAATGCTGTTGGTGGAAAGCGGTGGATTGCAGCTGCCTTTAGCACCGAGACACAGCTGGTGTTTGTTTGTTGTGAAGCTTTAACACAGAGCGGTCAAGCGAACATGTTTCTCTACGTCAACCAGCAAGTTTTTGGATGGGAAAATTGTGATGTTAAGTCAGCTCTTACCGGAGACTTCTGTGGATTATGGGACCTCCTCCTGTAGGCATCTGTGATCTTGGCCCCTCTATCGGCTTCTCCGCAGCATTCCGACTTTCAGGTATGACTTTAGAATCTCACTAAAACACTATTAAAACAATAAGAAGATAAGGGATTTTCCAGAATTATCCTAGTAAATGCGTCTAATTACATCTGAAACGCTACCACTGCCGCCGCCCGGAGCCGTCGCTTTTTCTATTTAAAAAAAAATAAATTTTTGTGCCTCACTCTAACTTTCCTCATCCACAAATCTTTCATCTTCGCTCAAATTAATGGGGAAATTGTCGCTTTCTCGGTCCGAATAGCTCTTGCTGCTGGAGGCTATGATTATAAACAATGTGAGGATGTGAGGAGCCCTACAACCCGTGACGTCACGCGCACATAGTCTGCTACTTCCGGTAAAGGCAATGCTTTTTTACTAGCGATCAAAAGTTGCGAACTTTATCGTCGATGTTCTCTACTAAATCCTTTCAGCAAAAATATGGCAATATCGCAAAATGATCAAGTATGAAACATAGAATGGACCTGCCATCCCCGTTTGAATAAGAAAATCTAATTTCAATAGGCCTTTAACTTTCACTAACTTAGATGCGATGCAACAGCTCAATATGTCAATATAGCAGCATAAGCTAGTTAGCTCTCTGTGATTATGGCACCGCTAAAAGTAGTTTGTCTGCGTTAGCGCTTATAATAATATCACTAATACTTGTTTAATATTCAGGTCATGTAAATGGGATATTGGGCATAATAGTGTACTCCTATTAGCTGCATTGTTAGCCACCTCTTACTTGCAGTATTTTACAAATTATAATGCATAAAAAAAAAACATGCGTTCTTTAACATGATTGTTTGCCTAGTTCCCTAGTAGGTAGAATACACCTCATCCGCTTTTTGCATGTGGTAAAAACATTGTACATACATGGAGTCCTATTTTGTGATGACATTATTGTACGTTCTCCAGAGCCTGAAGTCAAATTCTCCAAAAATTCAGAGAGGAAGAAGCCCACCACCACAGTGCTGACTTCACCACCCCGACCGAGGACGGCCGCAGAGGGCATTACCATGCCTTGGCCTGAAGTGAAGGGTAGGCTGGACCATACCGTCACAGAGACGGAGTGGCCGATTGGAGGTGGAGGGGTAGAGTGGGTAGAGGAGGAGGAAGAGGTGGTGAAGGGATCTGCTGTTGTGCTGGAGGAGGTCAAACAACCTCGTAGAACTTTTGAAGACCTCTTTGAGTTTGATCAATAAAGCCAACTGTTTAACACTCCCCCAAATTAAGGGTGTCCACACTTCTTCCAATGTGGTCCACACATTGAAAAATTATGATTTTTTATTTTTAAGGATTCTTATTTGATTAAAAAAAAACATCCTAAATAATTTTTTTTAAACTTCTTTCCCTCCCTCTGATTTTATTTTTAGTAAATTGCGATTCTTATTTGTAATGATTCTTAATTGATTAAAAAAAAAAAAAACATTTTTTATTTATTATTGAAGCTGCCGATTCCAATACATTAAGGGTGTCAAAAAATAAAAGAAATTGAATTATAATTCCTTGTAACAATTCTTAAACAATTTAAACAAATCAGTTCCATTAAATAAAAAATAGATATGTATATATTAAAACAAAAATAAAATAAACTGATTTTGTGTGTGTGTGTGTGTGTGTGTGTGTGTGTGTGTGTGTGTGTGTGTGTGTGTGTGTGTGTGTGTGTGTGTGTGTGTGTGTGTGTGTGTGTGTGTGTGTGTGTGTGTGTGTGTGTGTGTGTGTGTGTGTGAAAAGTAACGGAGCTGTTTGTCTATTTTATGGAGGAATTTAGTTAATCATGGAACTGGCACCAAATGTTATTAAAAAAAAAATATTGATTTTGTTTTGAGAATCTATTCTGAACCGAATCGTGACGCCTAAGAATCGAATTGAATCGTGTGGTGCCCAAGATTTCTTAACCCTACCAATCGTCCATGAGTGGGACCGGCCAATACTGATCACGTGTATAAAATATAAATGCTTTTAAAGCAGTGGTTTCTCAAACTTTTTTCACAAGTTTCACTTAAGATAGCACTTCTTAAAGTACTAACGTTAAGTACAATAGCGTAGTAGGCCTAAGTATTCATTAAAAATAAGGCAGATATTTATTTAACAAGTATATTTCAATCAATCAACCAATCAAGGTTTACTTATATAGCCCTAAATCACTAGTGTCTCAAACCACTACGACATCCTCGGTAGGCCCACATAAGGGCAAGGAAAACTCACACCCAGTGGGACGTCGGTGACAATGATGACTATGATGACTATTTAATATTTTTGACAACTGTTTCACTAAACACAATTTGGACAGCGGATAACACTCTATCAGTGAGAAACTTATGGCTCCCCAAAATAAAATTATTAACTAAATTTGTATTTCCTTTCATTTTTTCCTTGTCATCAATTGATAAGATATTTCGGATAGTATTTCATGTTTTTTTTTCTTTGTATAGTATCGGACCGGGTCCTATGTTGCATGTTCCACGTGATTTTTTATTTATTTATTTATTTTTTTCCAATGTTTAACAGATATTGTGGTTCCCATTGCTTTGAAGGAACCATTGTTCCCTGGTCTGGTCAAATGCAGAGGACAAATTTCACCACACCTACTACTGTGTGTGTGACAATCATTGGTACTTTAACTTAACTTGACTGTGTTTACATGTGTTCTGCCTGTTGATTGACTGAGAGTGCTGGGAAAGGACGCACCTAAGTGGAAAATGTGGCGAATATTCGGTTCCCACGCGTGTTGAGAAGTGACAAATACGATTTTGGGTTTGACTACTATGGCCTACAGTCGTCTGTAACGACTTCCGTTAAAGGCTAACAAACCTGTGATGTCGGCTCCAGTTTCTTCACTCCAGTATTTAACTAAGCAATTATTTGCCATGCCAATTGGTGGAGCCCACGTACCACAATTTATTCATGGTGAGTGCTATTGACAGTGTAACAATATCGAGCCAATATTTAATATACCTTACTTCCCGATTCTTTTACTATACGCAATTGTTTTATCAAAACAAAGTGGGTAGTCCACGAAACAAAAGTGAAATCTACGATCTACTACGAGTATTTCTTTAAATCCTTGTTTGCTCTGAGTCCTTCCTTGTCCAGGGAATTATACTATTCTTTGAATTTATAAACAAATATCATCTGTCTAATCACTCTGAAAGAGCGATATTAATATATATATATATATATATATAAATATATATATATATACGATATCGACACTACTGACATACGAATTGATCGGCCCACCCCTTACACAGCAACAGACATCGTTATGTTACTTCTCCCGACTTGTTCATTTCCTGTTAAACTTTACTAAAATACTTATTTCTTCTGTTGTTTCAAGCTAGTTTGGCGGCTATTTTAGCAATTAGCTTGTCTTCATTTCTGCTTGTTCTTACTCAGTGTGTGACATGTTAAGCCTCTTTTTCCAGTGGTTATCACAATTGTAAGAAATGTAGATAATTTGCTATATATGAGAAGCATCTCTACATGGTGTATGAACATAAACAGTTAGCTGCTAGCTGCCTCTCTCAGCCAAGGGACCAAAAATACAAGGGACCAAAAATAAAGTATCAACCACAGGGCATCATCTTTTGTTATCGTCATTGAAAAGCGTTAGCATTGGCCAATCACATACTTTTTCGCAGACATTCTCCGATATTAATCATTGGTATGAATCATACAACTCATGATTTATTTAAATTTTAATTCATGGAGGGATGATTAAATTTGGGATCGATTCTTAATTCAACACGATTCTTCCTTGAAACAAATCAACCAATGCAGTATGGATTTCTTTTGTACTATTTATTTATCCAGGAAAGTCATTTTTAGGTTTACAATTCATTATTAAAGGGAGTCCTGCCACAAACATTGAGAGGCAGTGTTACCAACATGTTACAAGTTACCAAATCTCTTGTTTTGGCTGCCAAATGTTGTGTACATGTGACAGTCAGTGCTGAGGTAGCCTCAAAAAACAGACTTTTGAAAAATAAATTAACATTTTGAATCAATTCACAATCAAGATGATTATAAATTGTGATTCGGATGAGAATCGATTTTTTTCCCTGCAACCCAATTGGCCGGTCGATCGGTACATTCCTATTAAACTACATTTATAAAAGTATCTACATTTAAATTTTTTTTGTAACCTTATGCAATCTTTGTGATTTAAAAATGAAGAAAACAATTCTAAAAATGACCACTTTAAACACCACTGTGCTGAATGACGTCAACCAGAGAGTCCATTGTTAGCTACAAAGAACATTTATTAAACTTTACATTGTGAGTAAAAGTTGCTACATGACGGAGATTCTGTACAATTTCTTTTACAAATGCGTGAGTTTTGTCAAAAGTTCCTTCTCCCGAAAACTGCCCGTCTTCCATTATCCAACAAAGTACTTACTTAAACGCAAACTGCCCGTTTTTTGGAATGTTGCCTATCATTCACAATCCCTATGAAAGACAAGACCACAGATATATATTTAGCATTTTAATTTGTTATAATCAGCCTCTTCTAGATGGAGAGTTATCATGCTAATGGGATTAATCCATTTTACCTGTAAATCACTCAAAAAGTGCTTCCTAAAAGCGTCAGTAATACTCCATTTACATGTCATCAACTGAATGTTAACCAAGTAGAAGCAATATTGTTATTTTTAAGCGCTAACGCTTAGGAACTACTTTTTAGCGGTGCATTGATTACAGAGCGCTAACAAGCTTATTCTGCTATATTGACTATATTGATTATATTGAGCTGCTGCATCGCCTCTGAGTTGGTGAAAGTTAATTCTAGATTATAAATCATGCCTCTCACCTGGATAGTAGAAGGTTGTGGGCATAAGCCTAGAAGTTGGCTTCAACTTTGACATCCAACTTAGACCAAGAGATGGCGAGAAAGACCCAAAAAGACACTCATTGGCATCACTATATTTTATTTTAACGCTTTGTCTAGATTATGATTAATTCTTCATCTAAACGGGGAGATATAAACATCCCATCAGTCGGAATCCCGGTGAGAGCAGACATTGCACAGTAAGTTATGGTTTTACTCTATTTGTTGTCTCTCATGATTATTCTTTTTTTTTAGAGCGCTTCATAAGCGCAATAGAGCAACTCTCATTGGCTGCATTGTAAGCTAACTTTTGCAAACGTTTATTTACGAGTTAGAATGCATAGAAAAATAAAAACATTTGTCCTTGTCTCACAAAAGGATGGTGAATGATAGACAAAATTCCAAAAAAGTGCAGTTCATCTCTAAGCAATAGAAACGTGGTTTCCGTAACAGAAAGACACAGTAAATACAATGTGTCATCAATATATTCATAATATTCCCAGAAGAGTATACAGTGCCAAAGCTTGTTTCGGTGTGTCCCCATGTGCACACATATCCTTTTGTCCTTTTAAGACAAAGAATCAGACCACGTCACAGCATCACGGCCCTCATTTCAGACGAGCTTCATCTTAGACGGGCGCTCGCTGAGCTCTAAACTGGAACAGTGGTGCGCTTTGGCCCCTCCCCTTCTGCTCCCCGCGCGTCCTCAGTAGTACGAACTCAGGTGGGAGTGGGTGGCGGGATGCCTGGTCATGGAGGCCCCGGGGTAGATGGGGCTGCTTGGCGAGTTCCAGTATGTGGACGGAGGGCCAAAAAAGTTCCCCGGGGAGACGGGCATGGGCGGCGGGTGGGCCCCCATGAAGTTCATTTTGGGCTGGTGGCTGTGGTAAGGTTGCACGTAAGACATCTCCGTCTGGTATTTGACGATGTTTCCCTCGGCCGCGTGGTTCTGGTGCGTCTGCGAGATGCCCTGGAAGTCGAACTTGTAGGCATAGCGCTTGCCGTGCACTTTGGTCATGATGTTTTTGTCGTAGTAGTAGCGCAGGGCGCGGCTCAGCTTGTCATAGTTCATGTTGGGCTTGCTCTTGCGCTCGCCCCAGCGCTTGGCCACCTCGTCCGGGTCGGTCATCTTGAACTCGCCGTTTGTGCCCTCCCAGGTGATGATGGTGGCGTTGTTGCTGTCGGACAGCAGTTCGAGCAGGAACTGCCACAGCTGGATCTGGCCTGAACCTGCGAGTACGTGGTCAACGTTTCATGTTAGCATTGAAAACATCTTAACTTTCGTCAAGAAGTTTGAATGTTTTCAGATTCTTTCACAAACATGCATGCAAAAGTGATGGAACGGTGAGACGTCTGTAGAGCAGGGGTGTCCAAATTTTTTTTCGACTTGGAAATCTGCCAAGTGTGTAAAAATACAACCTCACCTGCGACAAAGCTCTATTTTCGAGGGTATTCCCCATGTACGCACGCACGTAAACAAACATGATGCTTTTTTTTGCCACACAGCAGAGCGTTGATTGTGGCGTAACAACAATCATTTCTACAAAAATAAAGAACAACCTTCTCGAAGATTTGTAATCAATCAGAAATATCAAGCAGCTCAGAGCCCCAAACGCGGATACGTGTGGAGAGAGTGTTTTGCATATTACCCATCGTACATTGTAGTGGTCTTACTGTATATGGGTGTACTTTTTTTAACTATGTATGGTGCTTGGACATGTTTTATAACAGGGGTGTCAAACTCAAATACAGAGTGGGCCAAAATTTAAAACCGAACAAATTAACCTTATAATATGGACCCAAACAAGTTTTGCATTGAATCTTTAACAAACAAGGCTTACAGTATATAACTTTATAGTGACATGCAAAATCAAATTTCAAATAATAATAATTAAACAATATCAATGGCATATCAAATAAAATGTAAATAAAAATGTAATGCCTCTTTTTGGCGGCGAGGTTGAGATGGACGGGCTTTGGTGATAGCGGGGGGTGTATATTGTAGCGTCCCAGAAGAGTTAGTGCTGCAAGGGGTTATGGGTATTTGTTCTGTTGTGTTTATGTTGTGTTACGGTGCAGATGTTCTCCCGAAATGTGTCATTCTTGTTTGGTGTGGGTTCACAGTGTGATGCATATTTGTAACAGTGTTAAAGTTGTTTATATGGCCACCCTCAGTGTGACCTGTATAGCTGTTGACCAAGTATGCGTTGCATTCACTTGTGTGTGTGTATAAGCCGCATATATTATGTGACTGCGCCGGCACGCTGTTTATATGGAGGAAAAGCGGACGTGGCGACAGGTTGTAGAGAACGCCAAAGGCGATGCCTTTAAGGCCCACCCCCAATATTGTTGCCCGGGATGAAATTTGGGAGGGGCACTGTACTTTGGGAGTCTTCCGGGAAAATCAGGAGGGTTAGCAAGTAAAAGTATTAGCGGTGAATGCGGTGTTACAGCGGCGGGCCAGCTCTAATTTTAATTTGATATTGCCTCAAGGGCCAAATTAAATTACACGGCGGGCCAAATTTGGCCCGCGGGCCAGAGTTTGACACCCACGTTTTATAATGTCCACAAAGTTCAATGAGCAGGTTGTGTGTTGAATATCTGTGTTTATTACGGTTTATACGAGGATGTCGTAGTGGTTTGTGCAGCTCTTCGAGACACTAGTGATTTAGGGCTATATAAGTAAACATTGATTGATTGATTGATATGCACCATGAGTGGGAAAGGGTGTTTGGATTGTGTCATATAAATTAATACTGTGCTCTACACTGGTCAAAAGAAAAGTAGTGGTTGTTTACCAAGTGCATCTGCCTCACAATACGAAGGTCCTTAGTAGTCCTGGGTTCAATCCCGGGCTAGGGATCTTTCTGTGCAGAGTTTGCATGTTCTCCCGTGACTGCGTGGGTTCCCTACGGGTACTCCGGCTTCCTCCCACCTCCAAAAATAGGTGGATAGGTTAGATTGATTGGCAACACTAAATTGGCCCTAGTGTGTGAATGTTGTCTGTCTATCTGTGTTGGCCCTGTGATGAGGAGGCGACTTGTCCAGGGTGTACGCCGCCTTCCGACTGAATGCAGCTGAGATAGGCACCAGCGGCCCCAAAAGGGAATATGCGGTAGGAAATGGATGGATGGATGGGTTTTTTACCAGGGCAGCACGGAGGAAGAGGGGTTAGTGCATCTGCCTCACAATACGAAAGGTCCTGAGTAGTCCTTGGTTCCATACCAGGCTCAGGATCTTTCTGTGTGGAGTTTGCATGCCCTCCCCATGACTGCGTGGGTTCCCTCCGGGTACTCCGGCTTCCTCCCACCTCCAAAGACATGCACCTGGGGATAGGTTGATTGGCAACACTAAATTGGCCCTAGTGTGTGAATGTGAGTGTGAATGTTGTCTGTCTATCTGTTAGCCCTGCGATGAGGTGGCGACTTTTCAAGGGTGTACCCCGCCTTCCGCCCGATCGTAGCTGAGATAGGCACCAGCGCCCCCCGCCACCCCACAAGAAATAAGCGGTAGAAAATGGATGGATGGATGGGTAGTTTACCAAATTTACTAATGTTGTCCATGAGATGTCGTCGTCCATCTATCCATCCATTTACTACCGCTTGTCCCGTTCGGGGTCGCTGGGGTGCTGGAGGCCATCTCAGCTGCATTTGGGCGAAAGAGTGTTGCCAATCAATCTATCCCCAGGTGCATGGCTTTGGAGGTGGGAGGAAGCTGGAGTACCCGGAGGGAACCCACGCAGTCACAGGGAGAACATGCAAACTCCACACAGAAAGATCCCGAGCCCGGGATTGAACTCAGGGCTACTTAGGACCTTCGTATTGTGAGGCAGATGCACTAACCCCTCTCCACCATGCTGAGATGTCGTCGATTAGCCTGACAGGCCGGAATTCTTCAACGTGTGAAGTTTCTCGGGTTAGACTGAAAACGCCAGCAGTTCGTACTTGGCCCAGCCTGTGGTTTGGACACCCCTGCTCTAGAGCATAGAATTTATTAGCACCTAATGTGAAAAAAAACGTCATGTCCCTGACTTCAATACTCGACTTTTAAACGAAGCGCCACTCCAACGCTATTTTTTGAAGTTGCGTCATGGAGGAAAAACCTCCTTTTTCATGGACATGGTACCGCCTTTGAACTGCCCCTGATCCGTGTATACGGCCACCACTTGATAAAAGAATAAAACAGGCTTCACGACACATCTTAAACGCAGCCATGAGCTCTGCCAACTATGCGTCTTCCAGCTTAAGACATGGGAGCCACAAGTTCTATCATTTTAGTTTTCCTTCAGCCAACGATGCCAAACTAGCACAATGGCCAAACAAATGGGACCTTTTCACTGTGTGGCTCGGAGGAAGTGAAGATGCAACCTACCCACAGGCCTTTGGGCGCTGAGGTCAGGCAACTTGTACGAACTTTGCTTGCCTGTTCGGTTCTTGGACGAGCCGACGGCTTGGCCTTCTGTGAGGAAACAGCGAGGCAAACGGTCACGGACTTGGTCTCTGCTGACACGACCGGGCTTGGCGATAACTTTTGTCTCCCAGCTTTCGCTCGTTTTTGCGCTCATGTTGCCAACACAGACAGTGTAAAGGCCTCATTTGATTTGTGTCACCCACTCATTCGGTTATAGATTCCTACCTGGGTTTGCTAGACGGCTGCTTAGCGGCCCCAATGTTTGGTAAGGGTCTGTAAAGAAGAAAAACACACGTTACTCATTTAATCATGTCTTTACTGGATGTTTTTGCTCACAGGCACACTGCAGGTGTTTAGTTCATGAACCTATAAAGTTGGTATGGTATCCATTGCCACCCCTAAAATCCAGTATGTACCTTTGTAGCATGTTAGTATCTCTTAAAAGCTATATTTCAAATGCTTTTGTGTCAGACCACATAGTTTCATTGTTACTTTAGCAATAACTGCTCTTTTTGGGCGCTGGAGCCTATCTCAGCTACAACTGGGCGGAAGGCGAGTACACACTGGACAAGTCGCGACCCCGAAAGGAATAAGCGGTAAAAAGTGGATGGATGGATCCACTTTTTGGGTTTGAGGGTTTTTTTTTCATAAGATCAGAAGTGTGTTAGTTGTATCCGTCACCTTGGACAATTCTTGGAGCAGGCTCCGTCACTCTGTTGTGTTGGTGCTCCATGGATGAGCCTAAGAAGAGGGAAGACACAAGTGTAGATATTTTCAGGCTGTAGCTAGTGGATATGCAAATGATTGTAGACTAAGAACTTGTAGTTTCTTACCTTTAGGCACTACCGTCATGCTGTTGGCGGGCCAGCTGTTCCTGCGTCCGATCTCTTCAAAACTGCTTTCTGTGCAGAACAGACCATAAGATTAATGTACACAAAACAAGTCATCCACAGACGTGCGGTTGTAAAACAATAGCGAAAATCTTTTGAAGTGGCCATTTAAGACACCGCGTGAAGGAAGTCCCTAAATGGAGAACCAAGACGATAAGAAGTTGGCCACTCAGGAGGGAGGGTCTGGAGATGACCCCTAGTTTCTTAGGTGAGCGTTCTTTTGTTTGGGCTACCTCTGTCTCCACGAGATTGTGAGTTGTGTCCCAGCAGTGCGACCTATAGCCCCCCCCAACGCACACGGTTTCCTCCGCCAGTGCAGCTGCTTCCTGCCTGAAACGGCTTGTTGAGTTTGGGATTCATCAGTTTTGAGGCCGGTGTTGCACCAAGCAACCTCTTTAAACTCATGAGACTTTGTAACATGGATGTGAACTCTGCACATTGTTTCGAGAACCCTCCATCATTCAAACCCGCTTGCTTGTTTGTGATAAACGGCAAACTTAATGAGTCAACTGAGGACCCTTTCACACTGTCTGTGAAAGCTGGCTTTTATTGAGTCGCTGTTCTGTGTAAAAGGAACCGACCGGGAACTGTGGGGACAAAGTCAACTCGGCTATCAGTGGCGGGATGCTGCATTTTTGTTATGGTGCAAAGTTTAACAATCAACACATTAAATACACACTGTTGTGTTGAAAGTAGGGCCATTTTCGAGTAAGGATTTTCATGGACGAATCTGGTTTGGTTGTCGACAATGGGTAAAATATACGGTGTTGCTTTTTTAAGATCTAAGTGGGATCCCTACAAAGAAACACAGGCAAATGTAGTACTGTACACTAGTCACTAGATGTCAGTAATTTCACATGGATGTAATAAATAAAAGTACAGTGTTCCTTCCACAGAGCATTCACTCACTTATAATCACTTTCTGCCCTTAAAACACTTTATACACTCTAAAACCAGCATTATTTTAACATGAAAACTTAAAAAGGTTATCAAATCTCAATATACTAAATCATACTTTACAATCTACGTTGTACCGCAGTAAATGACCTGCGAATTGGCGAGGGAACACTGAGCATTCAGCCTTTCATCGAAGAGAACAAAACACACATCTCTTTTGCAATGTTTTCCACCTCAAAGAAACCATTTAATAGACATATATACATATCTATAAAAAAAAAATACCTCATAGAGATTGGATGATTTACTGAGGTCGACTTCCTGGACTAGAGGAAGTAAATGTCGTAAGAGGGTTTCTGTAGGTGATCCTTTGAGGTAGGCCTCCTGCTCGAGCAAACTGGTTGAAGCTACAGCACCGTCCCATAGTGCGCGGTGGCGTCGCAATATCTAGTTCCCACAGTAGTCAATCCCAACATTGAGTACCTAAAAGGCCTACTGAAATGAGATTTTCTTATTTAAATGGGGATAGCAGGTCCATTCTATGTGTCATACTTGATCATTTCGCGATAATGCCATATTTTTGCTGAAAGGATTTAGTAGAGAACATCGAAGATAACGTTCGCAACTTTTGGTGCTCATAAAAAAGCCTTGCCTGTACCGGAAGTAGCAGACGATATGTGCGTGACGTCACGGGTTGTGGAGCTCCTCACATTTGAACACTGTTCACAATCATGGCCACCAGCAGCGAGAGCGATTCGGACCGAGAAAGCGACGATTTCCCCATAATTTGAGCGAAGATGAAAGATTTGTAGATTAGGAAAGTGAGTATGAAGGACTACAAAAAAATTAAATAAAAAAAAAAGACTATACAGTGGGAGCGATTCAGATGTTATTAGACAAATTTACTAGGATAACTCTGGAAAATCCCTTATCTGCTTATTGTGTTACTAGTGTTTTAGTGAGATTCACGGTGGCAGAGGGGTTAGTGCGTCCTGCAGTCCTGGGTTCAAATCCAGGCTCGGGATCTTTCTGTGTGGAGTTTGCATGTTCTCCCCGTGAATGCGTGGGTTCCCTCCGGGTACTCCGGCTTCCTCCCACTTCCAAAGACATGCACCTGGGGATAGGTTGATTGGCAACACTAAATTGGCCCTAGTGTGTGAATGTGAGCGTGAGTGTTGTCTGTCTGTTGGCCCTGCGATGAGGTGGCGACTTGTCCAGGGTGTACGCCGCCTTCCGCCCGATTGTAGCTGAGATAGGCGCCAGCGCCCCCCGCGACCCCGAAAGGGAATAAGCGGTGGGAAATGGATGGATGGATGGATAGCGAGATTATATGGTCGTACCTGTACAACCTGAAGGTCGGCCCAGCACCTTTCTTCACCACCAGTCGACGCCCATTTCTGCCCTTGGGTCCCTCTTCGAAACACGACATTTCGGAATGATAGCTGCATAATACACTGTACTTTGTGTGTGTGGTCCAATCCAACCGTGTTCGCTTGACCGCTCTGTTCCATAGTAAAGCTTCACCGTCATCTTTCGGGAATGTAAACAATGAAACACCGGCTGTGTCTGTGTCGCTAAAGGCGGCCGCAATACACCGCTTCCCACCTACAGCGTTCTTCTTTGACGTCTCCATTATTCATTGAACTAATTGCAAACGATTCAGCAATACAGTGTCAATAATACTGTGGAATTATGCGATGAAAAGACACGACTTATAGCTGTGAACGGTGCTGGAACAAAATGTCCTCTACAATGTCATCATACCGCGACATTTTAGCATGATACTTCCGTGCGAAATTTAAAATTGCAATTTAGTAAACTAAACCGGCCATATTGGCATGTGTTGCAATGTTAATATTTCATCATTGATATATAAACTTTTAGACTGCGTGGTCGGTAGTAGTGGGTTTCAGTATGTCCCTGTGTACAGCATTTGTGTTTGGAAGATGTTCCCGAGATGGCAGACGCAAAGGGCCTCAGGTACTCTTCCGCCTTCCTCACACAGAGGGAGGACGGGTGAATCGATGTTTGACTGCGAGGTTGCTAGTCGAATCAGACTCCCCCAAATCAAATAGTCGACTATTCTAAGACACTCCTACTGTATATGAAAGTGAATGTATTTTTTGTCACATGGCAATATCCTGCTTTGCTAAGTTCTGTGTAAAAGGCCCAAGTTAACAAATGCTGGATTATTTTACAGTTCCAATGCAGAAGTTTGAAAGTGACTGATGGGTCATTGCCAGAAAATACTGTAGTCTAGGCATACCATTTGGACTTAGAACTTATGGCGGTTCTAAAACCGTAAGTTTCCAAATATATCGATAGATGTTTGACTTCCAGTTTCTTGCAAGACTATAGTGCAGTGGTTCTTAACCTTGTTGGAAGTACCGAACCCCACCAGTTTCATATGTGCATTCACCAAACCCTTCTTTAGTGAAAAATAAAATGTGTTTTGTTTTTTTTTCAAATTCAGGACAAAGTTCCAAACCGGTAAGGTTTATTCAGGTGTACTGGAGAGGAGGTTTCGCCGGATAGTCGAACCTCGGATTCAGAAGGAACAGTGTGGTTTTCGTCCTGGTCGTGGAACTGTGGACCAGCTCTGTACTCTCGGCAGGGTTCTTGAGGGTGCATGGGAGTTTGCCCAACCAGTCTACATGTGCTTTGTGGACTTGGAGAAGGCATTTGACCGTGTCCCTCGGGAAGTCCTGTGGGGAGTGCTCAGAGAGTATGGGGTATCGGACTGTCTTATTGTGGCGGTCCGTTCCCTGTGTGATCAGTGTCAGAGCTTGGTCCGCATTGCTGGCAGTAAGTCGGACACATTTCCAGTGAGGGTTGGACTCCGCCAAGGCTGTCCTTTGTCTCCGATTCTGTTCATAACTTTTATGGACAGAATTTCTAGGCGCAGCCAAGGCGTTGAGGGGATCCGGTTTGGTGGCCACGGGATTAGGTCTCTGCTTTTTGCAGATGATGTAGTCCTGATGGCTTCATCTGGCCGGGATCTTCAGCTCTCACTGGATCGGTTCGCAGCCGAGTGTGAAGCGACCGAAATGAGAATCAGCACCTCCAAGTCCGAGTCCATGGTTCTCGCCCGGAAAAGGGTGGAGTGCCATCTCCGGGTTGGAGAGGAGACCCTGCCCCAAGTGGAGGAGTTCAAGTACCCTGGAGTCTTGTTCACGAGTGAGGGAAGAGTGGATCGTGAGATCGACAGGTGGATCGGTGCGGCGTCTTCAGTAATGCGGACTTTGTATCGATCCGTTGTGGTGAAGAAGGAGCTGAGCCGGAAGGCAAAGCTCTCAATTTACCGGTCGATCTACGTTCCCATCCTCACCTATGGTCATGAGCTCTGGGTCATGACCGAAAGGATAAGATCACGGGTACAAGCGGCCGAAATGAGTTTCCTCCGCCGTGTGGCGGGGCTCTCCCTTAGAGATAGGGTGAGAAGTTCTGCCATCCGGGAGGAACTCAACGTAAAGCCGCTGCTCCTCCACATCGAGAGGAGCCAGATGAGGTGGTTTGGGCATCTGGTCAGGATGCCACCCGAACGCCTCCCTAGGGAGGTGTTTAGGGCACGTCCAACTGGTAGGAGGCCACGGGGAAGACCCAGGACACGTTGGGAAGACTATGTCTCCCGGCTGGCCTGGGAACGCCTCGGGATCCCCCGGGAATAGCTAGACGAAGTGGCTGGAGAGAGGGAAGTCTGGGCTTCCCTGCTTAGGCTGCTCCCCCCCCAACCCGACCTCGGATAAGCGGAAGATGATGGATGGATGGATGGATGGACAAAGTTCTATGTTTTTTGGTAACACTTTAGTATGTGGAACATATTCTAAGTACCGTATGTTTTGGAGTATAAGTGGCTCCGGGGTATAAGTCGCACCTACCAAAAATGCATAATAAAGAAGGGGAAAAAAACATATATAAGTCGCACTGGAGTATAAGTCGCATTTTTTGGGGAAATTTATTTGATAAAACCCAACACCAAGAATCGACATTTGAAAGGCAATTTAAAATAAATAAAGAATAGTGAACAACAGGCTGAATAAGTGTACGTTATATGAGGCTTAAATAACCAACTGGGAAGGTGCCTGGTATGTTAACGTAACATATTATGGTAAGAGTCATTGAAATAACTATAACATATAGAACATGCTATACGTTTACCAAACAATCTGTCACTCCTAATCGCTAAATCCCATGAAATCTTATACGTCTAGTCTCTTACGTGAATGAGCTAAATAATATTATTTGATATTTTACGGTAATGTGTTAATAATTTCACACATAAGTCGCACCCCCGGCCAAACTATGAAAAAAACTGCGACTTATAGTCCGAAAAAATACAGTAACAAAGACTTAATTTCGAGTTATTTGGACACTAGGGGAACATATTTTAAGTAATAAAGACTTAATTGAGAGTTGGTTAGGATTAGGGTCAAGGTTAGAGGGTCAGGCCATGCCGAATAAGGCATTAATAAGAACTTAATGACTAGTTAAGCGCCAATATGTTACTAATTTGCATGTTAATAAGCACCTATATTAATAGTGAATATGTTCCCCGTATTAAAGTGTTACCATGTTTTTTTTACTGGTGCACAAAATGAACCGTGCATGAACATCACCTTGTTCAAACAACAAAACCAACACGGTGCATAAACTCCCAACAAATTACACACCTGCAAATCAGTCAGCTGTCGCCGTATCCGTAATACGCCAATAGAGAGAAGTTTGTATTTACACGATGAGTCGGGTGTGTTTTGACCTCCGCCGAACCCCTAGGGTTCGATCGAACCCTCGTTAAGAACCACTGCTATAGTGCTTTTGGACTTTTGTTTCCAATCCCGATTTCCACAGAGACTGAAGCATGTGTAGAAAACCAGAGCCCATTAAACAGAAATTACTTATGCTTGATTATTGGGGCGGTATAGCTCGGTTGGTAGAGTGGCCGTGCCAGCAACTTGAGGGTTGCAGGTTCGATTTCCGCTTCGGTCATCCTTGTCACTGCCGTTGTGTCCTTGGGCAAGACACTTTACCCACCTGCTCCCAGTGCCACCCACACTGGTTTGAATGTAATTTAGATATTGGATTTCACTATGTAAAGCTTTTTGAGTCACTAGAGAAAAAGCGCTATATAAATATAATTCACTTCACTATTTAATATCCAGTCAATTAGTCATGCGGTAGGTATTATTCTGATTATTAGACGATTGATCACCGTCAGATTAAAGCATTAGGTTTTACCAGTTTTGATTCAGTCGATTTGAATGCAATGTAGTTATCGCAGGAAACATACCGACTGACATCACAGGTTGATTGTTGTCCTTGGAACTCACCTGCTTTCACCTGGAGTCGGGGTTGAGGTGGTGGGACTGGCGGCGGTGTGTTGTTGGAGGGAGTCGTGGAGTACGAGAAAGTAGGGCTACCTGGAGGAAAGACGGAGACTAGAGTCACTCTTATGGCGTCCTACCGTTTTTGTGATCAGAACACAGGTCGCAGTTTTCTCCCCAAAGCAACTGCGTGAGATTCCCCGTAAAATACATATTAGTTATTGATCAGCAGACTTTCATGTGAAAAGAAGTTTCAAGCATCAAAATAGTTTAGAGTTTTTTATGTTCACTAAAAATAGGCTAGGAGGATAGGCGTTGCCTTACTCTGCCGGAGGTAATTGAGGTGCGAGAGCAGGATGTCTGCGTTGTAGGCGGACGTGAGATGCATCATGTCCTCTTTGGTCAGCTTGCACAGGGCCTTGCCGTCCAGTGCCTGGAAGAGCATGACGTCTACTTCCTCCAGTACGTACTCTTTAATGGCCCAGTCCAGCCACTGACGCACATGGTCTTGAGTCCAAACCTCGGGATCTGGAAAAGATAGTTCACACTGATTTCTTATGCAAGGGAATTTGCTGACAATCTAAATCATATCTGTATTCAACACGGTAGTGCTGGGGGTTCCAACCGTTTTGGAACTCGGGGCCGAACTTTTCCAGTACAGGGGAACCGGGGCCCACTTTTATATTAACACTGAATTAGTCATCTGACTCTTGATTTTAATGGCAGTCAATTATTATATCTAACCTACTGACAGTTAAATGGGATAAAACTTTTCAAATGATATGAAAGCATGTGTTAATCACAAAGACTTTTATGAAGGCTTAGGTCATCCTGATTACAAAAAAATAAAGAATATTAAAAAAGGGACTTGTAAAAACTGATGAAAAATTAAATCCATCGGGGGCGGTACCTCTGGATTGGCAGACCGGGGTGGTGGTTCCTCTCTCTATGAAGGCGGACCGGAGGGTGTGTTCCAACTATCGTGGGATCACACTCCTCAGCCTTCCCGGTAAGGTTTATTCAGGTGTACTGGAGAGGAGGCTTCGCCGGATAGTCGAACCTCGGATTCAGGAGGAACAGTGTGGTTTTCGTCCTGGTCGTGGAACTGTGGACCAGCTCTATACTCTCGGCAGGGTTCTTGAGGGTGCATGGGAGTTTGCCCAACCAGTCTACATGTGCTTTGTGGACTTGGAGAAGGTATTCGACCGTGTCCCTCGGGAAGTCCTGTGGGGAGTGCTCAGAGAGTATGGGGTACCGGACTGTCTTATTGTGGCGGTCCGCTCCCTGTATGATCAGTGTCAGAGCTTGGTCCGCATTGCTGGCAGTAAGTCGGACACGTTTCCAGTGAGGGTTGGACTCCGCCAAGGCTGTCCTTTGTGACCGATTCTGTTCATAACTTTTATGGACAGAATTTCTAGGCGCAGCCAAGGCGTTGAGGGGATCCGGTTTGGTGGCCACGGGATTAGGTCTCTGGTTTTTGCAGATGATGTAGTCCTGATGGCTTCATCTGGCCGGGATCTTCAGCTCTCACTGGATCGGTTCGCAGCCGAGTGTGAAGCGACCGGAATGAGAATCAGCACCTCCAAGGTCCATGGTTCTCGCCCGGAAAAGGGTGGAGTGCCATCTCCGGGTTGGGGAGGAGACCCAGCCCCAAGTGGAGGAGTTCAAGTACCTAGGAGTTTTGTTCACGAGTGGGGGAAGAGTGGATCGTGAGATCGACAGGCGGATCGGTGCGGCGTCTTCAGTAATGCGGACGTTGTATCGATCCGTTGTGGTGAAGAAGGAGCTGAGCCGGAAGGCAAAGCTCTCAATTTACCGGTCGATCTACGTTCCCATCCTCACCTATGGTCATGAACTTTGGTGTCATGACCGAAAGGATAAGATCACGGGTACAAGCGGCCGAAATGAGTTTCCTCCGCCGGGTGGCGGGGCTCTCCCTTAGAGATAGGGTGAGAAGCTCTGCCATCCGGGAGGAACTCAAAGTAAAGCCGCTGCTCCTCCAGATGAGGTGGCTCGGGCATCTGGTCAGGATGCCACCCGAACGCCTCCCTAAGGAGGTGTTTAGGGCACGTCCAACCGGTAAGAGGCCCGGGGAAGACCCAGGACACGTTGGGAAGACTATGTCTCCCGGCTGGACTGGGAACGCCTCGGGATCCCCCGGGAAGAGCTAGACGAAGTGGCTGGGGAGAGGGAAGTCTGGGCTTCCCTGCTTAGGCTGCTGCCCCCTCGACCCGACCTCGGATAAGCGGAAGATGATGGATGGATGGATGTTACTAAAATTAAAGTACAAATACAGCTTCACCACTTTAATCATGATTTTACTTATTAAACTTTTGCTCCAAGCTTATTTGTTTGATTTTGTCATTATTGCCACACGTGGTGGAAAAGTGTATTATAACTAAATAGCGCTGTGGCCCTTATGGACCACAGCTGAGAAACACCCCAACAATGGAATCAGGCCCTATGGTTAAGAAACACTAGTAGTGTACACATAGCAAAGTACGGTTTATTATTTTAATACATTATGCTTAGGTCAGGCGTCTTTATGTTTGACATTTTCCAGCAAGTCAAGAAAAACATAATACAAAAAGAGCAAGAATAAAGAAACTAATAAATGGGTACACATTTAAAAATACGCATTCATTGTAGGTTTTATTTGAACAACTTTCCAAAACAAAAAAAGCTAAAAAAAAAAAGGCAAAACAGATACAAGACAAATGCATTATAGTTTGTATCCTAGGAAGAATACCTACTGTAGCTTTAAAAAAAAAATTTAATCGTACATGAGATAATAATAACTTGCAAGATTACTTTAATTTATTTGAACTTGTTATTTTAGGAGCACCGCGATGAGGTGGCGACTTGTCCAGGGTGTACGCCGCCTTCTGCCCGATTGTAGCTGAGATAGGCACCAGCGACCCCAAAGGGAATAAGCAGTAGAAAATGAATGGATTGATAGATTTTAGGAGCATTTAAATGTATTTTATAGACACACAAAATCAATGAGACTTGAAACTGTTGATTGAACTATTGATTTATTGTACTGGCCTCTCAATTGTCTTATGCTGTCATCTTGGTGAATATATGTTTGTTCTCACTGATGTGTACTTTGTAAAAAAAGTACAATGATCATAAATGAACGATAAAGTGAGGAGAGTGACCACTGCTGTCTTAAATGCTAACTGCAGGCCTATCGGAGGCAGAAATCTACACTGATTTTTAATCGTCCTCACACAAAAGCCTAAATTGGAGTTATATTTCATATCTTAAAATTGACCACGATGCCCAGAAAGATGACGTGTCAGTGTACCGACTCAGGAAGGGGGAGGCTCATTTCCAGGAGCCAAACAATGGGCGCACCATTTGTTGCCCGTAATAATAGACTGGAGTAAGGGCTCTGTATATAACACGGACTTCTGTGTGTGGCAATATCCTATGTGGAATAAAGCAATAACCGCTTATTCACCGGCCGGTCTCGTCAAATTCCACCGAGACCTGAATGGTACAATACAATCTTGCCGATTGTATTGTACCGTATGTCCCGGCAAGAAATCTGCGTTCAAAAGACTCCGGCTTATTAGTGATTCCTAGAGCCCAAAAAAAGTCTGCGGGCTATAGAGCGTTTTCCGTTCGGGCTCCAGTACTCTGGAATGCCCTCCCGGTAACAGTTCGAGATGCTACCTCAGTAGAAGCATTTAAGTCTCACCTTAAAACTCATCTGTATACTCTAGCCTTTAAATAGACCTCCTTTTTAGACCAGTTGATCTGCCGCTTCTTTTCTTTCTCCTATGTCCCCTCCTCCCTTGTGGAGGGGGTCCGCTCCGATGACCATGGATGAAGTACTGGCTGTCCAGAGTCGAGACCCAGGATGGACCGCTCGTCGGGACCCAGGATGGACCGCTCGCCTGTATCGGTTGGGGACATCTCTACGCTGCTGATCCGCCTCCGCTTGAGATGGTTTCCTGTGGACGGGACTCTCGCTGCTGTCTTGGATCCGCTTGAACTGAACTCTCGCGGCTGTGTTGGAGCCACTATGGATTGAACTTTCACAGCATCATGTTAGACCCGCTCGACATCCATTGCTTTCGGTCCCCTAGAGGGGGGGGGGGGGGGGGGGTTGCCCACATCTGAGGTCCTCTCCAAGGTTTCTCATAGTCAGCATTGTCACTGGCGTCCCACTGGATGTGAATTCTCCCTGCCCACTGGGTGTGAGTTTTCCTTGCCCTTTTGTGGGTTCTTCCGAGGATGTTGTAGTCGTAATGATTTGTGCAGTCCTTTGAGACATTTGTGATTTGGGGCTATATAAATAAACATTGATTGATTGATTGATTGAAAGATCCACGACCATGTTCTGGAGTGACTCACTCAAACAAGCAAGCGACCACTTGGTTGTAAATAGCTGATAATGACCTCCAAACACTCATTCAGCCAAAACTGTCTGTAGGCATTGAATAAGTGTTGACGTTAATGTCTGCAGTGTTCTTATAGCACTACAACCAGGCCATGTTTTTCTTTGCAATTACGGTTTCAGTTACCGTGAGACTTTGGCCATTACTTATTCTAGCACTACTGTTGTAGTGGCTGACCAATCGTACCCTGGGGAAAGAGAACTTTAGTAACGGCCAGGTTGTTTGCTAACCTGCTGGCACAATGACCCGCTTCTCCTCAGTGGTGCTGCTGGGCGGGGTCGCATTGTGCGGGCTGACACGGGGCTCCGTGTACGAGGTCTGGTACGCCGTGGTGACTCCGTCGTTGCTCATGTGTCTGGAGCGTTTTGTGACGCTGCAGTCCACCGGGGACCCGTGGCTGCAACACAGGGAGGACAGAAGGTTATGGTGCTCTTTTTAGCATGTTTCCCACCTAATACCTTAGATCCTTACAGGTATGGACTTAACCGTCACTGATGTGTCCTAAACACTGTCTGTAAAAGTAATCTAGGATATTTAAATTGGCAAATAAGATTGATTAATCGACATTGTGTTTCCTCACTCACTTGCTTCCATTGACGTGCTCGCCTCTCTTGCCGGGGTTTTGCGGCGCCGCGGACACCCAGTCGGGCTCGGGGCTCTGCTTGGACACGTGGCTGTACCCGCCTGGCGAATTGATCTCTGTCTTCATGTGCATAGCCGCCGTGTAGGACGTCTCGTATATGGGCTGGTCCTCACTCACCACAGACAGTGCTTCCTGTTCGACACAAAACGCAACATGGGTCCGTGTTTGCCACCGACCCCTCGTAAACTACTAAACGCAGAGTGAGCGGCATACAAAAGAAACAACCCTGATGGGTTTTAACTTTGCCCTGGGTCCGAAAATGTTGGCCGTCATAACCGTTTGGAAAAACATCAGTAGGTTCTCATGAACTACGCAATATGGCACTGACTGCTTTTGAGTGGTCCGCATCAGCAGCTTTACTGACGCCTGCATCACCTTTTAAAGTTTTGATGAACAGTTATGGCCACTATACAAATATGTTGCTATAAGATTCTTTGAATACCTGGGCATATATTCATAAAGATTCTGCGAATCCTCTCCGAGAGCTCTTAACTTGAACTAAAAACTCCTAGCGAGGAGTCTTAGCTTAGGAGAGATTCTAGAACGTTCTCAGAGAACTCTGAGAGTGGAATGGACCGAAACTCCTATCTTAGTGAGGCGGTGTGGTTGACCCTATTGCAAAGTATGAGTCATCATCTTAAATGTCGTTTTTGGTTGATCCTAAAAGCCAGATAAAAAATGTAGTTATGGTTATAATGAGCTCTGGATGAACCCTCGAATTGAATCTCTTCTTATGAAGACAGTGACTGTAAATTATATTTTACATAAAAGAAAATATATGGTAAATGAATTGTAAGCTGTACTTTGAAATTATCCTACAAAATGTGTGAAAACTTGGGCCCACTCGCAGAGTGTTTATAGTCATGCTCATACCATACATTTGATCCCCAAAGCCCAAAAAAAGTCTGCGGGCTGTAGAGCTTTTTCATTTCGGGCTCCAGTACTCTGGAATGCCCTCCCGGTAACAGTTCGAGATGCTACCTCAGTAGAAGCATTTAAGTCTCACCTTAAAACTTTTTTGTATACTCTAGCCTTTAAATAGACTTCCTTTTTAGACCAGTTGATCTGCCGTTTCTTTTCTTTTTCTTCTATGTCCCACTCTCCTTTGTGGAGGGAGTCCGGTCCGATCCGGTGGCCATGTACTGCTCGCCTGTGTATCGGCTGGGGACATCTCTGCGCTGCTGATCAGCCTCCGCTTGGGATGGTTTCCTGCTGGCTCCGCTGTGAACGGGACTCTCGCTGCTGTGTTGGATCCGCTTTGGACTGGACTCTCGCGACTGTGTTGGATCCATTATGGATTGATCTTTCACAGTATCATGTTCTCATAGTCATCATTGTCACCGACGTCCCACTGGGTCATTATTGTCACCGATGTCCCACTGGGTGTGAGTTTTCCTTGCCCTTATGTGGGCCTACCGAGGATGTCGTAGTGGTTTGTGCAGCCCTTTGAGACACTAGTGATTTAGGGCTATATAAGTAAACATTGATTGATTGATTGATACCACTGTCCTCCAGTGTTTAGAGAATACCTGTCCTGCCTCTTCTGGAACTCCTAAGCCGCTTATAAGTCACCTTCTTCACTCTTAACAGATATCATCTTATGAACTCTTAAGAGCTAGGATTCTTTAGGAATCGCTTTTATCTTTACTAGGATCTACTCCATGAAATTCCAAGAAAACATCATGATTCTAAGAGATCTCACCTAAGCAACTCTCTTAAGAGCTAGAATTATTTAGGAATAGCTTCTATTGTTACTAGGATCTACTCCAGGGAATTCCAAGAAAACATCATGATTCTAAAAGATCTCACCTTAGGAACTCTCTTAAGAGCTATGATTCTTTAAAAAATAGCTTTTATCTTTACTAGGATCTACTCTTCTCTTTTAGATGAAATTCTAAGATAAGGTCATGATTCTAATATTTTTCCTAGAACTTCACAACCAGGAGCAACTCTTTGCACCAAGAATCTTTAGGAATACGGACCCTGTTCTTACCCTACCCCAGAACCAATCATAAAAAAGTTAAAGTACCAATGATTGTCACACACACTAGGTGTGGTGAAATGTGTCCTCTGCATTTGACCCATTACCCTTAATCACCCCCTGATTTAACCCCCAATTCCAACCCTTGATGCTGAGTGCCAAGCAGGGAGGTAATGGGTCCCATTTTTAAACTCTTTGGTATGACTCGACCGGGGTTAGAACTCCCAAACTACCGATCTCAGGGCTGACACTCTAACCACTAGGCCACTGAGTCGATTATGGCACAATCTCAGTCAAGTCATCCACTTTCAATGCATTCGGAAGTTTGTTGGGGGCCATGTTGGAAGGCCTGCAGAGGGCGAGGGTGTTTCTAATCAGAACAAAATGCACAATGACACAATTAACGGATTTTAGTCAACGAACTAAAACAAGACAAAAATTTAATCAAATTTAATTTTGTCTTGGAGATAGGTGGGGAAAGTTTGGAATATATACAACCACAGCTCTTTAACAGCATGCATATGAAAGAAGGGCTGCACATTAATTTCAAACGAGAGTAAAATAAGATTAATATTTCACCGACAAAACACAAATGTATGTTTTTGCATGTTCCACAACGTAATATGTGCACACCTGGGAGAAAGTGAAGAGGACACGTTTGGTTTTTGATGCTATGATATCATAAACGGACAAGTCTGTTAACTGTAAGTGAAAG
>NC_084631.1:11248674-11258674 GCF_033978795.1 Nerophis ophidion | reverse complement strand
ATATGTATATGTGTATATGTGTATATATATGTATATGTGTATATATGTATATGTGTATATATATGTGTATGTGTATATATATGTGTATATGTGTATATGTGTATATACATATATGTATATGTGTGTATATGTATATATGTATGTATATATATATGTGTATATATATATCTATGTATGTGTGTATATATATATATGTGTATATATATATATCTATGTATGTGTGTATATATATATATATCTATGTATGTGTGTATATATATATCTATGTATGTATGTGTATATATATGTATATGTGTATATATGTATGTATATATATATGTATATATGTGTACATAAACAGTATGTGTGTGTGTGTATATATATATATATATATATATACATATATATCTCGTTAAAACGAATCGTTCACAAATCAGCCTTTTATTGTTGTCTACATAACAGCAGAGTATACAGTTCATCACACTTTTTCGAACATTTTATGTTACAGCCTTATTCCAAAATGTAATACATTCATTTTTGTCCTCAAAATTCTACACACAGTACCACATAATGACAATGTCATGTTTTTTTTTAAATTATTATTTAAACAAAAAAATGTCAAATCGTCATGTTTTGTTTTACATTGTCATATGGAGTATTGTGTTTTAGAATTTTGAGAACAAAAATGTATGCATTGCATTTTGGAATAAGGCGAAAACATAACAAAATGTGGAAAAACTGAAACGCTGTGAATACTTTTCAGATGCACTTTTTAAATAGTTTTCTTTACAAACCTTTTCGCATTGTCATTGATTTTTTTGTAGCAAAAAAAAAGTACTTTTACATTGTCTTTATAGATGTTTTTTTTTTAACCCTTTTCCATCGTCATATGGAGTATTGTGTGTAGAATTTTGAGGACAAAAATGAATTAATTCCATTTAGGAATAAGGCAATAACAAAATGTGGAAAAAGTGAAGCGCTGTGAATAAATTCCAAATGCACTTAAAAAAAAAAAAATCACCTTTTACTTATGGCATTTTATTTTTAAACCTTTTTTTAAATTCTCATTATGGTTTACAAAAACAAAACTATTCACATTACTTTAAAAATCAAAACAACTTCACATTGTCATATGGGGAATCGTGTGTAGAATTTTTGTGGACAAAAAGTGAAGCGCTGTGAATACATTTCGAATACACCTCTGCTTTGGCTCCGCTCACGCTCCTGGTTGCCCCATTGTGGTTCTAGTCTTTGTCACTTCTGTACACCCTCTGTTTGCTATTTCTCTTCCTCTCACGTAAGTGTGCATCCTTCGTTATTTTCCTCACTATTTTTTGAGTGCTCTTTTTATTATCCTTTATTTTTCTTCCCTACGTTTGAGTTCCACTTGTTTTGTCATGCATAATTTTTCTACTTTCACGACTCTGAGCTCCGTTCACTTTGTTCTCCGTCGCCCTCACCTGGTTAAATGATTATTTATTGTATATTTCGACAAAACCGAAACACAAGTAATAGTTAATTATTGGAATAAATTAACATTCCGATTGTAGCTGAGATAGGCGCCAGCGCCCCCCGCGACCCCAAACGGGAATAAGCGGCAGAAAATGGATGGATGGATGGGTTATTTGGGGGGAATTAATAATCAATCTTGAACAAAAATATTTTTACAAAACAAGACCTTATTTTTTTGACATTTTTGGGCATTTAAGGCGAACCAACTAGGAATTTAAATACTTCAATTGTATAACAAATATTAGTAATATATTCAATAAAAGAACTAACTTCCACAAAAAATGATGATGATTAGTATTATTATTACAGCAATATACAACAAGCAAAAAACAACTCGCTTGTGTTGTAATGTTGATTCTCATAATTCCGTGGGTCATGAATGCAACCTTGCATGCAAAACCGTCTTTGGTGCATGAGGAAGTCCTGTGTTGTGGCTACTGACTAGCGCTGTTATGCTACTGTACTGTGTGTGGTTTTATGAGGACTATTGTTGACATCTTCATATCAACAATAATAATAATGCATTGTTTACAATATATTACTTGTAAAATATCACTACAATACGTAATGTAAACCACTTGTACTATATTCCTGTATTACTTGAATATTATCACTACTACTATATCACTTACAGTATAATATTAGTGGTACAACATCAGTACCACTACATTATTTACTATATATTACTTGTACAATATCACTTTTACTACATTGTTTACAATATATGTACAATATCATGACTACTACATTACTTACAGTATATCCCATGTACAATATCACTACTACTATACTATTTACTATGTATTACTTGGATAATATAAACACAACAATATTATAATATATCACATGTACAATATAACTACTACATTATTTACTGTATATTAAAACCCCAAAACCAGTGAAGTTGGCACGTTCTGTAAATAAAAAACGAATACAATGATTTGCAAATCCATTTCAACTTATATTGAATTAGACTGCAAAGAAAAGACAATTGACTTTATTTTTTTGCAAGTATTAACTCCTATGGAATTTGATGCCTACAACATGTTTCAAAAAAGCTGGCACAAGTGGCAAAAAAGACAGTAAGTTGAGGAGTGCTCATCAAACACTTATTTGGAACATCTCACAGGTGAACAGGCTAATTGGGGACAGGTGGGTGCCATGATTTGTTATATAAGCAGCTTCCATGAAATGCTCAGTCATTCACAAACAAGGATGGGGCGAGGGTCACCACTATGTGAACAAATGTGTGAGCAGATTGTCCAACGGTTTTAAGAACAACATTTCTCAATGCGCTATTGCAAGAAATTTAGGAATTTCACCATCTACGGTCCGTTAATATCATCAAAAGGTTCAGAGAATCTGGAGAAAATCACTGCACATAAGCAGCAAGGCTGAAAACCATCATTGAATGCCTGTGACTTTCAATCTCTCAGGCGGTATTGCATCAAAATCACATCAGTATGTAAAGGATATCACCACATGGGCTCAGGAACCCTTCAAAAAAAACACTGTCAGTAACTACAGTTGGTCGCTACAGCTGTAAGTGCAAGTTAAAACTCTAAGATGTGGGGCGGTATAGCTCGGTTGGTAGAGTGGCCGTGCCAGCAACTTGAGGGTTGCAGGTTCGATTCCCGCTCCTGCCATCCTAGTCACTGCCGTTGTGTCCTTGGGCAAGACACTTTACCCACGTGCTCCCAGTGCCACCCACACTGGTTTAAATGTAACTTAGATATTGGGTTTCACTATGTAAAGCGCTTTGAGTCACTAGACAAAAGCGCTATATAAATATAATTCACTTCACTTCACTACTATGCAAAGCCAAACCATTTATCAACAACACCCAGAAACGCCGCCGGCTTTGCTAGGCCCAAGCTCATCTAAGATGGACTGATGCAAAGTGGAAAAGTATTCTGTGGTCGGGCGAGTCCACTTTTCAAATTGTTTTTGGAAACTGTGGACGTTAAATTCTCCGGACCAAGGATAAGAACCATCAAACTTGTTTTAGGCGCAAAGTTGAAGAGCCAGCATCTGTGATGGTATGGGGGTGTATTTGTGCACAATGCATGGGTAACTTACACATCTGTGAAGGCACCATTAATGCTGAAAGGTACATACAGGTTTTGGAGCAACATATGTTGTCATCCAAGTAACGTTACCATCGACGCCCCTGCTTATTTCAGCAAGACAATGCCAAGCCAGGTGTTACAACAGCGTGGCTTAATAGTAAAAATGTGCGGGTACAAGACTGGCCTGCCTGTAGTCCAGACCTGTCTCCCATCGAAAATGTGTGACGCAATATGAAGCCTAAAATACCACAATTGAGACCCCGGACTGTTGAACAACTTAAGCTGTACATCAAGCGAGAATGGGAAAGAATTCCACCTGAAAAGCTTCAAAAATTGGTCTCCTCAGTTACCAAACATTTACTGAGTGTTTTTAAAAGGAAAGGCCATGTAACACAGTGGTAAAAATACACCTGTGCCAACTTTTTTGCGATGTGTTGCTGCCATTCAATTGTAAGTTGATGATTATTTGCAACAACAAAAAACAATATTTCTCAGTCCGAACATTAGACATTGTTTTCTTTGCAGTCTATTTAGTTTATTATAAGTTGAAAATGATTAGCAAATCATTGTATTCTGTTTTTATTTACCATTTACACAATATGCCAACTTAACCTGTTTTTGGTTTTGTACTTGTACAATATCACTACATTACTTACAGTGTATTACTTGTACAGTATCACTGCTACCCACACCAGTGAACATCCGGGGATCAGACATAGAAGTAGTGGACTCATGTCAACATGTGGGTGTTCATCCATCCATCCATCCATCATCTTCCGCTTATCCGAGGTCGGGTCGCGGGGGCAACAGCCTAAGCAGGGAAACCCAGACTTCCCTCTTCCCAGGGGATCCCGAGGCGTTCCCAGGCCAGCCGGGAGACATAGTCTTCCCAACGTGTCCTGGGTCTTCCCCGTGGCCTCCTACCGGTTGGACGTGCCCTAAACACCTCCCTAGGGAGGCGTTCGGGTGGCATCCTGACCAGATGCCCGAACCACCTCATCTGGCTCCTCTCGATGTGGAGGAGCAGCGGCTTTACTTTGAGTTCCTCCCGGATGGCAGAGCTTCTCACCCTATCTCTAAGGGAGAGCCCCGCCACACTGCGGAGGAAACTCATTTCGGCCGCTTGTACCCGTGATCTTATCCTTTCGGATAAGATCATGACCATAGGTGAGGATGGGAACGTAGATCGACCGGTAAATTGAGAGCTTTGCCTTCCGGCTCAGCTCCTTCTTCACCACAACGGATCGGTACAACGTCCGCATTGCTGAAGACGCCGCACCGATCCGCCTGTCGATCTCACGATCTACTCTTCCCCCACTCGTGAACAAGACTCCTAGGTACTTGAACTCCTCCACTTGGGGCAGTGTCTCCTTCCCAACCCGGAGATGGCATTTCACCCTTTTCCGGGAGAGAACCATGGACTCGGACTTGGAGGTGCTGATTCTCATTTTGGGTGTTCACTTCAACAATAAACTGCACTCACAGTTCAAATGTTGTGTACAAGAAGGGTCACTATTATACACTTTAGGACACTATGGGGTCTTTTGCACTTGTCTATGTATAATTCTATGACATAGTTTTATGCTGTGGGGGCAGCACGGTCAAGACAGGAACAGACTTAATAAAGTCATTTGGAGAGCTAACTCTGTCCTAGACAGCCCACTAGACAGGATTAAAGAGGTGGCTGACAGAAGGATGTTGACATCCATAATGTCTAATCCCCCCCCTACCCCATGCACGACACTGTATACAGCCTGACTATCTCCTTCAGCATTAGACTGTTATATCCACAGTGCATTAGAGGGTTACATCCACAACACACAAATGATTCCCGGGCGCGGCACCGCTGCTGCCCACTGCTCCCCTCACCTCCCAGGGGGTGAACAAGGGGATGGGTCAAATGCAGAGGACAAATTTCGCCACACCTAGTGTGTTTGTGACAATCATTGGTACTTTAACTTAACTGTAATTGTTGCCTCCACAACGCATTCGACAGTTCCATACACAGATTTTTAGATGCTACATCCAGTTTATTAGACTGTTACGTCCACAGTGCATTAGACTGTTACGTCCACAGTGCATTAGACTGTTACGTCCACAGTGCATTAGACTGTTACGTCCACAACGCGTTGGACGGTTACGTCCGCAGAGCGTTGGACGGTTACGTCCGCAGTGCGTTGGACGGTTACGTCCGCAGTGCGTTGGACGGTTACGTCCGCAGTGCGTTGGACGGTTACGTCCGCAGTGCGTTGGACGGTTACGTCCGCAGTGCGTTGGACGGTTACGTCCGCAGAGCGTTGGACGGTTACGTCCGCAGAGCGTTGGACGGTTACGTCCGCAGAGCGTTGGACGGTTACGTCCGCAGAGCGTTGGACGGTTACGTCCGCAGAGCGTTGGACGGTTACGTCCGCAGAGCGTTGGACGGTTACGTCCGCAGAGCGTTGGACGGCTACGTCCGCAGAGCGTTGGACGGCTACGTCCGCAGAGCGTTGGACGGCTACGTCCGCAGAGCGTTGGACGGCTACGTCCGCAGAGCGTTGGACGGCTACGTCCGCAGCGCCTTGGACGGCTACGTCCGCAGCGCCTTGGACGGCTACGTCCGCAGCGCCTTGGACGGCTACGTCCGCAGCGCCTTGGACGGCTACGTCCGCAGCGCCTTGGACGGCTACGTCCGCAGCGCCTTGGACGGCTACGTCCGCAGAGCCTTGGACTGTTCCATTGAATGATTGATACGGTATAGCTCGGTTGGTAGAGCGGCCGCGCCAGCAACTTGAGGGTTGCAGGTTCGATTCCCGCTTCCGCCATCCTAGTCACTGCCGTTGTGTCCTTGGGCAAGCCACTTTACCCACCCACACTGGTTTAAATGTAACTTAGATATTGGGTTTCACTATGTAAAGCGCTTTGAGTCACTAGAGAAAAGCGCTATATAAATATACTTCACTTTATTAGTAGATTGCACAGTACAGTACATATTCCGTACAATTGACCACTAAATGGTAACACCTGAAAAAGTTTTTCAACTTGTTTAAGTCGGGGTCCACGTTAATCATTTCATGGTCCATTCACAGTGCAATAGGCCGGTACATTCACAACCCATCAGACTGTTACACCCACAGCGCATTCGACTGTTACATCCATGATGCAAATATAAACATTTTTGCAGCTTCCTGTGAGGTTGAGTTGTTTTGGTCCGAACGTGCCGCACCCACGACTACTGCATTTGTTACTGAACTACCTACGCGTTTTTGTCTTTTTTTGACAGTTGCATGTTCTCTTGTTTGTTTGTTGCTAAGCAGAATTGTCAAAGAAAAAAGGGTAACCACGTGGTAGAATGTCACTGGATTTCTGAATATTTAGAATAAAGTGAAAAAATGTTTGTTGAAAAAAAAAAGTACATACATTCAATATTATGATGAATATGTCTAAAAATATGTTCACCTGGAAATAATTGTGTGATTGAGGCTCAGTGTCGAGTTGACCAATAGGATCAGGGGCCCTCCCCGTCTGGGTGTGGGACAGTTGCATCAGTCAGAGCAAAGCACGAAAGGAAAGAGGTTGTGTATGTTCAGAAGATGAGCGTGGCAACAGCGGAAGTGCAAAGAAAACACTCTGAAATTAATGTTAGGGTGTTTTCTCTGAATACTGCTTTTGGCATTCTCTCAGAGCTTCAAGAGGCAGTCACCTGAAATGGTTTTCACTTCACAGGTGTGCTCGAAGAATGCGAGAATGCCAAGAGTGTGCAAAGCAGTTTTCCAAGCTAAGGGTGGCTGTTTTGAAGACACTAGAATATAAAACATGTTTTCAGTTAGTTCACCTTTTTATGTTAAGTACATAACTCCACATGTGATCATTCATAGTTTTGATGCCTTCATGAAAATAAGGAAAACTCATTGAATGAGGAAAAGGTGTGTCCAAACTTTTGGTGTGTGTGTGTGTGTGTGTGTGTGTGTGTGTGTGTGTGTGTGTGTGTGTGTGTGTGTGTGTGTGTGTGTATATATATATATATATATATATATATATATATATATATATATATATATATATATATATATATATATATATATATATATATATATATATATATATATATATATATATTTTTTTTTTTTTAACTTAAATTCATATGAGCAGTTCTAACCATTGTTGATTTAGGTTGCACATTAGAATAACAGGAAAACGAAGGGAGTAATTTGCTTTCATAAAAACGTTATCATAATGATATTATGGTTTGACAAATTGGTCCAAAAAGTATTTGACAAAGTTGTTATTAAATACTTTTTAGTCCCGAGATACAGTGTAGTACGCCGGGGGAGATGATCTAATTTCATCTATTTATAGTTTAAAAAAATTGTTTTTGCAAACCATTAATTATAGTCTGCAAATGTTGTGTCGGGGCTGTCTAGAGATCGGCAGAGTAACCGCGTAATACTCTTCCATATCAGTAGGTGGCAGCAGGTAGCTAATTGCTTTGTAGATGTCTGGAACAGCGGGAGGCAGCGTCCAGGTAAAAAGGTGTCTAATGCTTAAACAAAAGTAAACATTTGAGTGCCCCTAAGAAAAGGCATTGAAGCTTAAGGAAGACTATATAAAATAAAACTACAACTGAACTGGCTACAAAATAAACACAAAAAGAATGCTGGACGACGGCAAAGACTTACTGTGGAGCAAAGACGGCGTCCACAAAGTACATCCGTACATGACACGACAATCAACAATGTCCCCACAAAGAAGGATAAAAACAATTGAAATATTCTTGATCCCTAAAAGAAAGTAGATGCGGGAAATATCGCTCAAAGACACGAAAGTGCTACAGCAAAATACCAAAAAAAGACAAAAAGCCACCAAAATAGGAGCGCAAGGCAAGAACTAAAACACTACACACAGGAAAACAGCAAAAAAAAAAATCATAAGTCAGGGTGTGATGTGACAGGTGGTGACAGTACACCTACTTTGAGAAAAGAGCTATAGTGATGCGTGCTTGGTTTTGGTTTAAAGTCATAGTGAGTGACTTTTTACTGTCAACTGAGTTTTGTTTTTTAAGGATTTCTGCTGGTGGTGTTCCTCCGCAATTTTTTCCACTTAAAAAATGTGCCTCCGCTCAAAAAAGGTGGAAAAAACACTGCATTAAACCATAACCAATTGTATTTACAATCAGCCAAGTATGAGAAAATACCGTCGGAACATGACCAAATGCCACAAATTTAGTCGGCGGGCCGAATATCTTTGGCAATTTCCGTAGATTCTACGTCACTGTAGTAACACTTCTGCATTCTGACCATATTATTAGAGCAGTCATACTGGAAATAGATGTGGTGTTTATCATTCACAATCTATTAGTAAGACAAGAGCTTATATGCATGACTTGTTTTAATGCATTTTAAATGGTAAATAAATATCGACCCTTTTGAGTCAACAGGTGGAGGGTCCTATACTCCATTAACATGTTGTCACCTGAAAATTAACCAAATATGAGTGATATTGTTATTACAAGCGCTAACGCAGACGGACTATTTTAGCGGCACATTGATAGCAGTGAGCTAATGCTAGCTTACGCTGCTATTGTTGACACACTGAGTCAGCAGCTGCTTCTGCTAAAAATAAATTGGAGATCAAATTCATGCATCTGTCACCTGCTAGTAGACAAATGTGGCCATGGACCGACAGACTGGTCCACTTTCACATCCCCCGAGAAGGCAAAAAAGACACTCGTTGTGACTTAGTGAGGATTGTGATTGATTCTTCATTTAAACGGAATTATCTCCGCATCCCGTCTGTCTGCATCCCAGCGAGAGTGGAAATATTACAGGAAGTGTTTTTTTTCATTTTTATTATGGTTAGTTTATGTTTAGCAGCTAGCAATGCTGCTAATGCTATAGTGTCACAATAAAGCCACATCCGTTTAGCACTCAGCTTCTTTGGGTTCAGGCTCAAAAATATAAGCGTGTGGATCATAATGTTTCCCAAAGTAACCATGGTTGGCTCTCACAGTCTGCTTGATTAGAATTATTGTTGATGGGGAGGGGGTCTGTGCTTCCTCCTCTATGTCCCAGTGTGACTAGCGTCGTATTAACTCCTTGATATTGATACTGTTTTAAAAATATGTTGTTACTCACACTGCGACGAGGTGGCGAATTGTCCAGGGTGTAGCCCGCCTTCCGCCAGATTGTAGCTGGGATAAGTGCCGGCTTGTTAGTGATTCCCAAAGCCCAAAAAAAGTCTGCGGGCTATAGAGCGTTTTCCGTTCGGGCTCCAGTACTCTGGAATGCCCTCCCGGTAACAGTTCGAGAGGCCACCTCAGTAGAAGCATTTAAGTCTCACCTTAAAACTCATTTGTATACTCTAGCCTTTAAATAGACTCCCTTTTTAGACCAGTTGATCTGCTGTTTCTTTTCTTTTTCTTCTATGTCCCACTCTCCCGATCCGGTGGCCATGTACTGCTT
>NC_084631.1:11241174-11243674 GCF_033978795.1 Nerophis ophidion | reverse complement strand
TTGCCCTCTGTAAAGCACCAGCTCCATAGGGAGCAAAACAGGCCCAGAGCATAATACTACCACCACCATGCTTGACGGTAGGCTTGGTGTTTCTGGGATTCAAGGCCTCAACTTTTCTCCTCCAAACATATTGTTGTATATTGTGACCAAACAGTACAGTTTTTGTTTCATCCATCACATGGACAAAGATAAGACCTTCTGGAGGAAAGTTCTGTTGTCAGATGGAACAAAAAACAGTTTTACCTTAAGATTTACATTTATTTTTACAGTGCGTTACTTTAAATTTAAAATGCTATCACTGCTATTTTTACTGTAAAATAACTGAGCTGCCAGTTTTGACGTAAGATATGTGCTTGAAAATTTTACAGTTAATATACTATAAATTGGAAAAAAGGTATCACTCTTATTTTGTTAGTGAAATTCCGGCGACTGAGCTGCCAGTTTGTTTTTTATTTGTTTTTTTTTACCTAAGATTTACACTCTATCGGAAATTTAAAAATGCTATCACTGTTATTTTTACAGTAAAATTATGACAATTGATCTGCGATTTTTTTTTTTTTTTTTTTAACGTAAAATCTACGCTTGTTTTTACAGTTCGTTACTGTAAATTGAAAAATGGTATCACTTATCGTTTTTGGGTGAAATTTTGGCGACTGAGCTCCAAGGTTGCTGTTTTTTCCCGTAAAATCTGCACTTGTAGTTTTTAAATTGCTTTTACTGTAAATTTAAAAACTCTATCACTCTTATTTTTGGAGTAAATTGTTGGCGACTGAGCTGCCAGTTTTTTTTACTCCAAAATCTACGCTCATTTATTGTACAGTTCATGGCGCTAAATTGAAAAACGGTATCGCTGTTATTTTTACAGTAAAATTATGATAACTGAGCTGCCAGTTTTTTTTGGGGTGGGGGGGTTACCGTAAAATATGCGCACTTCGCTTTTACCGTAAAATCTGCAATTGTTATTTTTAAAGTGCATTACTTTGCATTTAAAAATGCTATCACTTATTTTTACAGTACGTTTTTTTTTTTAATTTTATTATTATTTTTTTTTTAATAAACCTAAAATTTACGCTCAATACCGTAAATTTAAAAATGCTATCAGATATTTTTAAGTAAGATTATGACTACTTAGCTGCCAGTTTTGGGGGTTTTTAACCGTAAAATCTGCGCTTGTCGTTTTTACAGTGAATTAATGAAAATGTAAAAACACTCGTTTTTTTTTTCAAAAATATGGCAACTGGGCTATCAGTTTTTTTTTACCTAAAGATTTGCACACTCATTTTTTACAGTGCATTATCTTAAATCTAAAAATGCTATCACTTATTTTTACAGTACCTTTTTTATTTAAAAACATTTTTTTTTTTTTTATAATAAACCTAAAATTTACGCTCAATACCGTAAATTTTAAAATGCTATCAGATATTTTTAAGTAAGATTATGACTACTTAGCCGCCAGTTTTGGGGGTTTTTAACCGTAAAAACTGCGCTTGTCGTTTTTACAGTTAATTAATGAAAATGTAAAAACACTCATGTTGTTTTTTTTTTTTAAATATGGCAACTGGGCCATCAGGGTTTTTTTTTACCTAAAGATTTGCACTCATTGTTTACAGTGCATTATCTTAAATCTAAAAATGCTATCACTTATTTTTACAGTACCTTTTTTTTTTTTTTTTTTAATTTTTTTTTTTTTTTAATAAACCTAAAATTTACGCTCAATACCGTAAATTTAAAAATGCTATCAGATATTTTTAAGTAAGATTATGACTACTTAGCCGCCAGTTTTGGGGGTTTTTAACTGTAAAATCTGCGCTTGTCGTTTTTACAGTGAATTAATGAAAATGTAAAAACACTCATGATGTTTTTTTTTTTAAAATATGGCAACTGGGCTATCAGGTTTTTTTTTTACCTAAAGATTTGCACACTCATTTTTTACAGTGCATTACCTTAAATCTAAAAATGCTATCACTCTTATTTTTACAGTACCATTTGTAATTTAAAAAAAAAAAATTTATAGACCTAAGATTTACGCTCAAAACCGTAAATTTAAAAATGCTATCACTCTTATTTTAACAGTAGAATTTTTTGTTTTGATTTTTACTTAAGATTTACGTTCATTACCGTGAATTAAAAAATGCTATCACTGTTATTTGTTTTAGTAAAATACCGGCAACTGAGCTCCTAGTGTTTGTTGTTTTTACCCTAAAATCTATGGTTGCTGGTTTTTACAGTGCATTACTGAAAATGAAAAAACGCTATTGTTGTTTTTCAGTAAAAATATGGCAACTGGGCTGCCAGGTTTTTTGGGTTTTTTTTTACCTTAGGATTTACACTTTTATTTTTACAGTGCGTTACTTTAAATTTAAAAGTGCCATCACTGTTATTTTTACAGTAAAATGATTACTGAGCTGCCAGTTATGTTTTTTTTTACTGTAAAATCTGCGCTTGTTGTTTTTACAGTTTATTACTGTAAATTGAAAAATGGTATCACTCTTATTTTTTC
>NC_084631.1:11213674-11233674 GCF_033978795.1 Nerophis ophidion | reverse complement strand
ACGTAATGGTGGAACAAATGGACAAAGACAGTAGAGATGGAGAATGGTGCTCAAATACAACTTTCATTTGTTAAAACTGAAAAAAATATATTTTTAACGGACATGACGGTGCGTGGTCATCACATTGCTGGTTTTATGAGCAGACGAGCATGTTCGGCAGCGCACAATCACGGAGTACTTACAAGCAGACGCAGCGTGTAGACAGAAAAGGGAGAACGGATGCATTTTTGCTTAAAAACCAAAGATAAATGTGAAGTTTTAACACTGAAACACCCTCAGGAAGAGGTGCTTTAAGACATGGCTAACTAGCTAGCGGCAAAAGTTCAGCCACAGTCTGCAGTGTTTTAATTACTTCTAAATCACTAATCCTGGTCTCCATGGCAACAAATTAAGTTTCTTACAAGTATCATCCCTGCAGGACGAGGAACAGCTTCACTACCCACCGTAGCTCACCGGCGTCACAATTAAAACAAACGCCATAGTACATAGTTGAACCTGGTCGATACTACTATGATTACATCAATATTTTTTAGCATCCCAAAATATTTTTTTAGTTTTAAAAAAATGTATAATATGTTTATAAACTCAGGAATTATACGTCTCTGGTCACATGAGGACTTTGAATATGACCGACGTATCCATATGACTTGGTATCGGATTGATACCAAGATTTGTGGTATCATCGAAAACTAATGCAAAGTATCAAACAACAGAAGAATAAGTGATTATTACATTTTAACAGAAGTGTAGATATAACATGTTAAAAGAGAAAATAAGCAGATATTAACAGTAAATGAACAATTAAATTAATAATTCATTTGCTACCACTTGTCCTTAATACTTTTGACAAAATAGTAAATGATAAATGGGTTGTACTTGTGTAGCGTTTTTCTACCATCAATGTACTCAAAGCGCTTTGACACTACTTCCACATTCACCCATTCACACACTGATGGAGAGAACATGTGGACAATGCTGAAGAAACAAGTCTATGTCAGAAAACTAACATTTTTTGATGCGATCAAGGCGTAATAGTAAAGCAGTTTTATTGGAATATTTTAGTGTTTATATAACCGGTGTCCTTTTAAAAAATAACTTCTACAAAACCTAAATGTAGAGAGGCGGAGCTGGCGAACGAGCTGCGGGGCAGGGCACGCTGGAGCCCTGCCCATGATGGCGGCAAGGAGGCGGAGAATGCGGCTGAGCAGAGAGGCGGGGCGTGGTGGGAGCGACGCCGCAATATAATTCAGGTGCGTGGATCGCGCACCGGCACACAATTGACTTATCTCCTCACGGTGTATAAAAGGGGAGAAGGAGGAGAGATCGCGGCAGAAGGAGTTGGAGAGCCTGCAGCACCGTACAATAGATACATACAACAGTACAATAGAATGAGAATAGAATACAATATGTTACTGCAAATTGGGAGCCTTTGTTTGCTTACTTACTAATAAAAGACAAGTTGTCTTGTATGTTCACTATTTTATTTAAGGGCAACATTGCAATAACAGACACATGTTTAATGTACCGTAAGAATTTTAGTTAAAATACAGCAAATAGTGCCATTTTTTTTGTGGTCCCTTTTATTTAGGAAAGTATCATGGTGTCAAAATAATGGTATCGGGACAACCCTAATACATACATACATACATACTCTACATACATACATACATACATACATACTCTACATACATACATACATTCATACTCTACATACATACATACATTCATACTCTACATACATACACACATTCATACTCTACATACATACATACATACATACATACATACATACATTCATACTCTACATACATTCATATTCTACATACATACATACATTCATACTCACATACATACATTCATACTCTACATGCATACATACATACTCTACATACATACATACATACATTCATACTCTACATACATACATACATACATACATTCATACTCTACATACATACATACATTCATACTCTACATACATACATACATACATACATACATTCATACTCTACATACATACATACATACACACACATGTAACCCATTTAAAAATGACGGCTACTAAACCCATCCATGTAAACTAGAGGCAATTCCCAAATCTGCCACAAGGTGGTATTTAGTAAGTCATCCATCCATCCATTTTCTACCGCTTATTCCCTTTTGGGGTCGCGGGTGCCCTGGCGCCTATCTCAGCTACAATCGGACGGTAGGCGGGGTACACCCTGGACAAGTCACCACCTCATCACAGGGCCAACACAGATAGACAGACAACATTCCACAGATTTAAAAAAAAATAAAAAATTAGGGCCGTTTTTCGATTTTTATTATATATGGCAGATTTTAAAACACAAAAAGGGTTAATTTTCATTAACATTTCGCCATTAAATTGGATTTTCTACTGTTTTCCTTTTATGGAGTTACATTTTTCAAATAAAAAAATAAAAAAATGTTCATCTAAAATGAAAAATGATTGCTTCTCTGTGGCGATGACAAATTGAGCCGGAAGCAGTATTTTAGCTTTTCCTTTAGCATGATTTTTTAGCATAACGGTAACAGCTTTATCATAGAAATGCTAACGGCTATATGTGAGTAGCGATTCCTATTAGCAAGGTGCTAATTAATTGTTAGCAATTCTTTCTCCGTTTTTTTTTTTTATTAACACCAAATGACCTAATAAGGTTCACAAATTAGAGTGGCGATTAACATCAAACAACTCTCGTTTCAAATAGAAAACCTTAAAAAGGCCCTGCGATGAGGCAGCGACTTTTCCAGAGTGTACAAAGCCTTCCGCCCGATTGTAGCCTTCCGCAACCCCGAAGGGAATAAGCGGTAGAAAAAAGGATGGATGGATCAAGGTATCAAAATTAATTTTGGTACTGGTACCCGTACGAAAATATTGGTATTGGGACAACCCTCATACATACATACATACAGTGGGGGAAAAAAGTATTTGGTCATCCACCGATTGTGCAAGTTCTCCCACTTAAAATGATGACAGAGGTCTGTAATTTTCATCATAGGTACACTTCAACTGTGAGAGACAGAATGTGGAAAAAAAATCCAGGAATTCACATTGTAGGAATTTTAAAGAAATGTATTCGTAAATTATGGTGGAAAATAAGTATTTGGTCAACCATTCAAAGCTCTCACTGATGGAAGGAGGTTTTGGCTCAAAATCTCACAATACATGGCCCCATTCATTCTTTCCTTAACACGGATCAATCGTCTTGTCCCCTTAGCAGAAAAACAGCCCCAAAGCATGATGTTTCCACCCCCATGCTTCACAGTAGGTGTGGTGTTCTTGGGATGCAACTCAGTGTTCTTCTTCCTCCAAACACGACGAGTTGAGTTTATACCAAAATGGATACATGGATGATACAGCAGAGGATTGGGAGAATGTCATGTGGTCAGATGGAACCAAAATAGAACTCTTTGGTATAAACTCAACTGGTCGTGTTTGGAGGAAGAAGAATACTGAGTTGCATCCCAAGAACACCAAACCTACTGTGAAGCATGGGAGTGGAAACATCCTGCATATGTACATACATACATATATACGTTTGTACATTACATACATATATATATATATATATATATATATATATATATATATATATATATATATATATATATATATATATATATATATATATATATATACTGTGTGTATGTATGTATATAATATACATACTAGGGATTTAAGGGTAAACTGTATAATGATTAACGAGCAGCAGGGTCAAACTCGTTTTCATCGAAGGCCTTTTTCTCACCGCAAATATATGCATGTTCCTATGCATTTGATTTTTATATATATTGTATGTAGATGGTAATAAAAAAAAGTCACCAGAATTTGACTTTGGTATATGTTTTTTCTTCTTTAAACAGCATATTACCTTAAATGGGAAAAAAGAGTATCACTGTTTTTTTGTTTTTTTTAATTCCGGCAACTGAGCTGCCAGTTTTTTACCATAAAAATATTTGACACTGTTTTTCCATTTACAGCAATACACCGTAAAAACAGCAACTGTTGATTATACGGTATAAAAAGAACCAAACAAGAGCTCAGTTAACATAATTTTACTGTTAAAAAACTTGTATTTTCAAGTTACAAAAACATTCTGTAAAATGTGTAGTGTAAAATTTATTGTCATTTGTACAGTGTTTAACATATTAAAACAGGGGTCCCAAAACTGCGGCCAGCTGGCCAGATCCAGTTTATATATACAGTCGTGGTCAAAAGTTTACATACACTAGTGAAGAACATAATAGTATTAAATGTTTATGAGTAAAATATGTTCATCTGAGTAATAAAATGTGTGAATATGAGTATTAAATGTCTGAATAAGAGTATAACATGTTTATATATGACTATCAATATGTGTGAATATGAATATTAAATGTTTTATGCGTAATAAAATGTTAATATGAGTAATACAATGTATGAATAAGAGTTCTAATGTGTGAATAAGAGTATTAAATGTTTAATAAGAGTTAAGTGTTTAATAAGAGTGTAAAATGTTTAAGAGTATTAAATGTTTGAATAAGAGCATTAAATGTGTGAATATGAATATTAAATGCGTGAATAGGAGTATTAAATGTGTGAATAGGAGTATTAAATGGATGTATATGAATATTGAATGTTTATATATGAAGATTAAATGTGTGAATGTGAGTATTGTGTATACATGAGTAATACATGTTTATATATGTGTATTAAATGTTTACTATAAGTATTAAATAAGAATTAAATGTTTGAATATAAATATTCAATGTTTTGAGTATTAAATGTTTATATTTCAGTATTAAGTGTGTGAATGATTATTCAATGTGTATATTTGCGTATTAAATGTGTTTATATGAGTATTAAATGTGTGAATATGAGTATTAAATGTTTAACATGAGTATTAACTGTTTATATGTGAATATTGATTGTGTATATATGATTTCTAAATGCTTAATATGAGTATGTAATGTTTAATATGAGCATTAAATGTTCATACATGTGTATTAAATGTGTGAATGAGGATTACATGTTTTATATGATTATTAAATGTTTACATTAATGAGTATGTAATGTTTATATGTGAGTATCAAATGTGTGAATATGAGTATTAAATGATTAATATGAGTATGTACTCTTTATATATGAGTATTAAATGTTTTTGGTGAGGATTAAATGTTTCAATATGAGTATGTAATGTTTATATGTGAGTATTAAATGTGTAAATATGAGCATTAAATGGTTAATATGAGTTAAATGTTCATATATGTGTATTTATTGTGTATATATGACTTCAAAATGTTTAATATGAGTATGCAATGTTTATATATGGGTATTAAATATTTCAATATGAGTATTTAGTTTGTAAATATGAGTATTAAATGTGTGAATATGAGTATTAAGTGTTTAATATGAGTATTATATGTGTGTATATATATATATATGTGTGTGTGTGTGTGTGTGTGTGTGTGTGTGTTAAATGTTTATGTCTGAGCATTCAATGTGTGAATATTTAATGTTTCATATGAGTATGTATTCTTTATATATGAGTATTAAATGTTTAATGAGTATTGAATATTTATATATGAGTATTAAATGTGTAAATATGAGTATTAAGTGTTTAATACGAGTATGTACTCTTTATACATGAGTTTGTAATGTTTATGTGTGAATTTGAGCATTAAATGTTTGAGTATTTATTGTGTAAATTTGACTTCAAAATGTTTAATATGAGTATGTAATGTTTAATATGAGCATTAAATGTTGATATGTGTATAAAATGTGTGAATATGAGTATTACATGTTTTTTGAGTATTGAATGTTTATATATGAGTATGTAATGTTTATATATGAGTATTAAATGGGTGAAATCGAGCAATTAATGTTTAATATAACAATACGAAGGTCCTGCAGTCCTGGGTTCAAATCCAGGCTCGGGATCTTTCTGTGTGGAGTTTGCATGTTCTCCCCGTGAATGCGTGGGTTCCCTCCGGGTACTCCGGCTTCCTCCCACTTCCAAAGACATGCACCTGGGGATAGGTTGATTGGCAACACTAAATTGGCCCTAGTGTGTGAATGTGAGTGTGAATGTTGTCTGTCTATCTGTGTTGACCCTGCGATGAGGTGGCGACTTGTCCAGGGTGTACCCCGCCTTCCGCCCGATTGTAGCTGAGATAGGCGCCAGCGCCCCCCGCGACCCCGAAAGGGAATAAGCGGTAGAAAATGGATGGATGGATGGATGGATATTAGTATCACATGTTCATATATGAGTTTTAATTGTGACTATATGACTTCTAAATATTTAATGTGAGTATGTATTGTTTAATAGGAGCATTAAATGTTGATATATGAGTATTAAATGTGTAAATATGAGTATTAAATGTTTAATGTGAGTATGTACTCTTTATATATGAGTTGTAAATCTTTAATATGAGTAATAAATGTTTCATATGGGTATTGAATGTTTGAGTATTTAATGTTTGTATGAGAGTATTAACATTGTGAGTTCGAGCATTAAATGTTTAATATGAGTATTAATTGTGTATGTTTGACTTCAAAATGTTGATATATCAGTATTAAATGTGTGAATATGAATATTAGATGTCTAATATGAGTATTGAATGTTTGTATATGAGTATGTAATGTTTATATGTGAGTATTAAATGTGTGAATGTGAGTATTGATTGTGTATATATGACTTCTAAATGTTTAATATGAGTATGCAATGTTTATATATGGGTATTAAATATTTCAATATGAGTATTTAGTTTGTAAATATGAGTATTAAATGTGTGAATATGAGTATTAAGTGTTTAATATGAGTATTACATGTGTGTGTATATAATATATATATGAGTATTTAATGTTTATATATGAGCATTCAATGTGTGAATGAGTATTTAATGTTTCACATGAGTATGTACTCTTTATATATGAGTATTAAATGTTTAATATGAGTATTGAATATTTATATATGAGTATGTAATGTGTAAATATGAGTATTGTTTAATATGAGTATGTACTCTTTATATATAAGTGTTAAATGTTTAATATGAGTATTGAATGTTTATATATGAGTATGTAATGTTTATTTGTGAGTTTTAAATGTGTGAATTCGAGCATTAAATGTTTTATTTGAGTATTTATTGTGTATATTTGACTTCAAAATGTTTGAGTATGTAATGTTTAATACGAGCATTAAATGTTGATATGAGTATAAAATGTGTGAATATGAGTATTACATGTTTTTTGAGTATTGAATGTTTATATATGAGTATGTAATGTTTATATATGAGTATTAAATGTGAATATATGACTTCTAAATATTTAATATGAGTATGTAGTGTTTAATAGGAGCATTAAATGTTGATATATGAGCATTAAATGTGTAAATATGAGTATTAAATGTGAATATATGACTTCTAAATATTTAATATGAGTATGTATTGTTTAATAGGAGCATTAAATGTTGATATATGAGCATTAAATGTGTAAATATGAGTATGTACTCTTTATATATGAGTTTTAAATCTTTAATATGAGTAATAAATGTTTCATATGGGTATTGAATGTTTATATATGAGTATGTAATGTTTATATATGAGTATTAAATGGGTGAAATCGAGCAATTAATGTTCAATATTAGTATCAAATGTTTATATATGAGTTTTAATTGTGAATATATGACTTCTAAATATTTAATATGAGTATGTATTGTTTAATAGGAGCATTAAATGTTGATATATGAGTATTAAATGTGTAAATATGAGTATGTACTCTTTATATATGAGTTTTAAATATTTAATATGAGTAATAAATGTTTCATATGGGTATTGAATGTTTGTATATGAGTATGTAATGTTTATATGAGAGTATTAAAGTTGTGAATTCGAGCATTAAATGGTTAATATGAGTATTAATTGTGTATATTTGACTTCAAAATGTTTAATATGAACACTAAATGTTGATATACGAATATTAGATGTCTAATATGAGTATTGAATGTTTGTATATGAGTATGTAATGTTTATATGTGAGTATTAAATGTGAGTATTGATTGTGTATATATGACTTCTAAATGTTTAATATGAGTATGTAATGTTTATATATGGGTATTAAATTTTTCAATGAGTATTAAATGTTTATGTATAAGTAATAAATGTGTGGATATGAGTATTAAATGTTTAATATGAGTGTGTATACTCTTTATATATGAGTATTACATGTTTAATGCGAGTATTAAACGTTTATATATGAGTATTGGTTGTGTTTATGACTTCCAATTGTTTAATTTGAGTATTAAATGTTTATATAAGAGTTTTAAATGTATAACATGTTTATATATGAGTAACAAATGTGTGAATATGAGTATTCAATGTTTAATTTGTTTCAAAATGAATATTTGATGTTTTAATATGAAATGTTTGTATGGCACATGATTGATTGATTGAAACTTTTTTATTAGTAGATTGTTAAGGAAGAGAATACTTGATATGGATCAGTACAGTTGACACAGTAAACTGCATATTCTGTACAAATAGTAAAACCCGAATAAGTTTTCCAACTTATTTAAGTCGGGGTCCACCTTAAGTTTATCCCGAGGGGGGGCGGCGTGGGAGGGGGGGGGCTGAATCACGACTCTTCCACCGCCGACGTGCACGATTTCACCCTTGGCCCCACTTTTCCAGATGGAGCGCGTGCGTGCGTGCAAGTGTGTGCGCGTGCGTGCTCAGCAGAGTGATGTTTGTTGACACAAGGCCCTGCACGCAGCTTATCTGCAGCCAACACTCACGCCGTGATTTCAGCCGCTCGCGAGAGCGTGCGTGCGTGCGCGCGCGCGCGTTTTACAGGCCATTGTTTGGCCGAATGTGTCCTAAAGATATACAGACTTGTTCGGCCCAGCTCATTAAAAGAGTGCTGAAAGTGTTGCATTTGCAAAGGACTCACTTTCATGTGCGCGTCACTCCTTTATGTGTCCGACGGTCAACAATGCAGCTCACGCAAAGTCGATTCGGATGATCGTGATAAGAACACTTGATTGTGTTAGTTGCAGCAATTGCTGGTTGAAATTAATGAAGGCACATTCCAGTTGTGTGTTTGTGTGTATATATATATATATATATATATATATATATATATATATATATATATATATATATATATATATATGTATATATATATATATATATATATATATATATATATATATATATGTATATATATATATATTAGGGGTGTGGGGAAAAAACGAATCGAATCGTTTACGGTGTGCGATTCAGAATCGATTCGCATTTAAAAAAAAAAAAAAAATGTTTTAATCAATCCAACAAACACAGCAACACCATAACAATGCAATCCAATTCCAAAACCAAACCTGACCCAGCAACACTCAGAACTGCAATAAACAGAGCAATTGAGAGGAGACACAAACACGACACAGAACAAACCAAAAGTAGTGAAACAAAAATGAATATTATCAACAACAGTATCAATATTAAGTTATAATTTCAGCATAGCAGTGATTAAAATCCCTCATTGACATTATCATTAGACTTTTATTAAAAAAAACAACAACAATAGTGTCACAGTGGCTTACACTTGCATCGCATCTCATAAACTTGACAACACACTGTGTCCAATGTTTTCACAAAGATAAAAAAAGTGATATTTTTGGTTCGTTTAATAGTTAAATTTACATTATTGCAATCAGTTGATAAAACATTGTCCTTTACAATTATAAAAGCTTTTTTTTTTTTTTTTTTAATTTACTACTCTGCCAGCATGTCAGCAGATCCTGCTGAAATCCTATCTATTAAATGAATACACAATCGTTTTGAATCGGAAAAAAAATCGTTTTTGAATCGAGAATCGAATCGAAAAAATCGATATAGAATCGTGACCCCAAGAATCGATATTGAATCGAATGGTGGGACACCCAAAGGTTCACAGCCCTAATATATATATATATATATATATATATTAGGGCTCCAAATCTTTGGGTGTCCCACCATTCGATTCAAAATCAATTTTTTTTTTCAATTCAACACAATTCTCGATTCAAAAACGATTTTTGATAATATACATTTTTGTTTCACTACTTTTGGTTTGTTCTGTGTTTGTGTCTCCTCTCAATTGCTCTGTTTATTGCAGTTCTGAGTGTTGCTGGTTCATGTTCGGTTTTGGAATTGGATTGCATTGTTATGGTATTGCTGTTTAGGAGTTTGTTGGATTGATTAAAAAAAAAAAAAAAGAGTTTTAAAAAATGAGAATCGATTCTGAATTGCACAATGTGAGAATCACGATTCAAATTGAAATCGATTTTTTCCCACACCCCTAATGAATATATATATATATTCAGTGTAACTTTATTATTATTTATTTATCTAATAGAATTGGAATAGGTTTAGTATGTATTAGAAAATACCAGGTATTGGTGCAAAAACAGCTTGCATGAGAAATAGAGAGCCAAAATAGCAAGAAATTAAGTAAAATACATTATGAGAAGCAATTGACAATAAATAAAATTTAATGAAAACAAATAAATGGGAGAATAATTATAAAAAACAAACAAAAACTCCACAAATGTACAAAAGGTAAGCACAGATAGTCTTGTAGGAGTTAATGTAGCGCATAAAATAAAACAGTTGATAATAGAAATAAAGCCAAAATAGCAAGAACTTAAGTAAAATCAAATATAAGTAGTTATCGACAATTGATAAACTATAATTTAAAACATGTCACAAATGAGCATGATTACAAAAAAAACAAAATGTACAAAAGGTAAGCAAGAATAATGTCCAGTTAGAGTTAATGTAAGACATAAAATAAAACAGTTAGGATGAGAAATAAAGCCAAAATAGCAAGAACTTAAGTAAAATCAAATATAAGTAGCCATTGACAATTTATCAAGTATCATTTGAAAAAGTCAAATATGAGCATGAATACAAAACTCAAACCAAGTAAAGACCATCCATCCATCCATCCATCCATTTTCTACCGCTTATTCCCTTTTGGGGTCGCGGGGGGCGCTGGCGCCTATCTCAGCTACAATCGGGCGGAAGGCGGGGTACACCCTGGACAAGTCGCCACCTCATCGCAGGGCCAACACAGATAGACAGACAACATTCACACTCACATTCACACACTAGGGCCAATTTAGTGTTGCCAATCAACCTATCCCCAGGTGCATGTCTTTGGAAGTGGGAGGAAGCCGGAGTACCCGGAGGGAACCCACGCATTCACGGGGAGAACATGCAAACTCCACACAGAAAGATCCCGAGCCTGGATTTGAACCCAGGACTGCAGGACCTTCGTATTGTGAGGCAGACGCACTAACCCCTCTGCCACCGTGAAGCCCCAAGTAAAGACCAGTGAGCGTTAATAATGCATAAAAGAAAAGAGTTAACATTGATTTATTCCACAACATTCAGTGCTTTTTACAAAATGTGTCTGAATAGTCGACATTGTGGTCATTGTTTATTTCCCCTCCTCATAAAATTAGAACATTTGTTGTAAAGTTACCAGCTAATAGATATTAAAGTTCTATTTTTAAACACATTTCAAATTCAGTTAGAAAAATGAACAAAGTTGCTCATATAGCATTTGTACTCCCGAGTCGCCATAAATGTAATTAATCTGAATGTATTCTACTCTGTAACATGAAAGCCTAAAGATCCACAATATTTTAACGACTGAAAATAATAATAATAATAATATTCATGAACCAATTATTGTGCAACAAGTTGAAAATATTCAGAGGAGGCAATGCTAACTCGTTACATTGACTGCGTTACATTTGGAGAGATCCAACTAGTCACACTACTTTTAATGCAACATACTTTTATATTGTTTATGTTCTTTTTGTGACGAAGAAACACAACTTTGATTTCCTTACATTGAGTTTCATTCTGAGCACTACTTTTTTAAATCATCATTAGATTTATTTGCAACTGTTTTCTTTATTTATGGATAATCTAAATATAGATTATACATATAGGCTTTTTAGAGATGTTCCTATTGTTTTCGTTATTTTTACACTATTATATTTTTATTAAATATAAATTATTATTAGATTAAGTAAAGTATTACTTTGTTACACATTAGTTTATTGTTACATTGTTGTTACGTTGCATTACACATTACCATGTTATTCAATTATTAGTACATTGTTGCTACATAATTACACTATTTTTATTATTAAGTGTTACATTATTGCATTATTACAATATCATTCCATTATTGTATTGTTATTACACTGTTACATATGTAATGTTACATTATTAATACATTATTAAAAATATTACATAATTATTCCATTATCACCTTATTATAACATTATTTTATGTGATATAGTTGTATTTTAATTGTTGAAAATATTGGTTCTCATTGTTAAAAATATTAGTTTTCATTGTTGAAAATTGTTTTCATTTTTGAAAATATTAGTTTTCATTGTTGAAAATTGTTTGTTTTCATTTTTGAAAATATTAGTTTTCATTGTTGAAAATATTTGTTTTCATCGATAAATATTTTCAACTATAAAAACTATTTGTTTTACTGTTGGAAATTGTTTTTATTGTTGAAAATATGAGTTTTTATTGCAGAAAATATGAGCTTTTATTGTACAAAATATTAGTTTTCATTGATGAAAATATTAGTTCTTATTATTGAAAATATTAATTTTCAATGTTGAAAATGTTTTACTTTATTTTTGAAAATAATTGTTTTCATTGTTGAAAATATTAGTTTTCATTGTTGAAAAAATGTTACTTTATTTTTGAAAATATTAGTTGTCATCATTGAAAATGTTAGTTTTCATTGTTGAAAAAATGTTACTTTATTTTTGAAAATAATTGTTTTCATTGTTGAAAATATTAGTTTTCATTGTTGAAAAAATTGTACTTTATTTTTGAAAATATTAGTTGTCGTCATTGAAAATATTAGTTTTTATTATTGAAAAAACGTTATTTTATTTTTAAGAATATTAGTTGTCATTCTTGAAAATATTAGTTTTCATTGTTGAAAAAAATGTTACTTTATCTCTTTTAAATAATTGTTTTCATTGTTGAAAATGTTAGTTTTCATTTTTAAAAATATTGGTTTTTTATTGTTGAAACATTTTTTACTTTATTTTAAAAAATATTAGTTGTCGTCATTGAAAATATTAGTTTTTACTGTTGAAAAAATTTTACTTTTATTTTTGAAAATAATTGTTTTCATTGTTGAAAATATGAGTTTTCATTGATGAAAAAATTTTACTTTATTTTTGAAAATATTAGTTGTCATTGAAAATATTAGTTTTCATTGTTGCAAATGTTAGTTTTCATTGTTGAAAATATTAGTTTTTTATTGTTGAAACATTTTATTTTATTTTTGAAAATATTAGTGGTCACCATTGAAAATATTAGTTTTCATTGTTGAAAAAATAAATAAATAAAATAAAACAAATGCAGCTGAGATTGGCTGCAGTACCCCCGCGAACCCGAACAGGACAAGCGGTAGGAAATGGATAGAAATAAATATATATATATATGTATATATAGTATATACATTTCGGTAAATGAGTGATGGCTGCTTTTGAATGAAAGTTTAGACGACCCGTGTTTGTGCGAGTGGGGGGTGGGGGGGGGATTGATGTGACCTCACGCCCAATTAGCCGCGGTCACGACTCAGCAGGCCCCGCCCACCTCCTGCGTTTAAAAGCTGCGGGGTTCCAGCAGAGCGGCGTCACAGCGCGGGAAGGAGACATGTACTGGAAGGCAGCCCACGGCAAAGACATCAAAATAAAGGTAAGATCCCCACTTCTAAACTACACATCTTAATAGAGGACAGTTATTTCATCTTTTTTTTTTTTTTTTTTGATTGACAGATGGAAGTCTGCCAGAGTGGCTACTACTCGGAGGACTTTAGGACCCAGGAGGTGCCAGCGGGCTTTGACTTCGCGTCTTATGGTGAGTTTGGAAGTTTGTTTTCTGGCGGAGATTGGTCAGAGCTTTGCAAACGGGCGGAAGTGAGCCGGCGATGGGCGGGTCACGTGACGACGAAGGCCGACTTGTTTGTGCAGCAGCCTGCTTCCTCTGAAGCCCGGCAGCTGAAGGACAAAGGAAATATTTTCCGAGTCGGCATCATCGCATCTGTCAGAGGGGCAGTCTGAGCGCATAAGAGAGCGTGAGGGTGGTCGGCTCAAAGAGACTCTAATCCTTTCCTCCAGACTTCCTTCTCCGACAGATTTAGAGTTCCTCCATCACTAACTCTGTCACAGCGCCCTTTCCTCCCCTAGCTCCCTTGTTTCCTCCAGCCTTCGTCCATTCAGCTGATTGGACAGTAAACAAATGACCCCCCCCCCCCCCCCTTAATGATGTGTGTGTGTGCACGCTTCCGGGACACTTCATTAGGTACACTTGCACAATGCATTGACGTAAAGGGGAGGAGGGGGCGGGGGGGGGGGGGCACGCGTGCACATACGATCTATTTTTATGTAACAATAACATTTTTGTTTTGTTGCGTTAAAGGCCTACTGAAAGCCACTACTAGCGACCACGCAGTCTGATAGTTTATATATCAATGATGAAATATTAACATTGCAACACATGCCAATACGGCCTTTTTAGTTTACTAAATTACAATTTTAATTTTCCCGCGGAGTTTCGTCTTGGAAACGTTGCCGTTTCTTTTCTTTTTCCCCTATGTCCCACTCTCCTTTGTGGAGGGGGTCCGGTCCGATCCGGTGGCCATGTAATGCTTGCCTGTGTATCGGCTGGGGACATCTCTGCGCTGCTGATCCGCCTCCGCTTGGGATGGTTTCCTGCTGGCTCCGCTGTGAACGGGACTCTTGCTGCTGTGTTGGAGCCGCTTTGGACTGGACTCTCGCGACTGTGTTGGATCCATTATGGATCGAACTTTCACAGTATCATGTTAGACCCGCTCGACATCCATTGCTTTCCTCCCCTCCAAGGTTCTCATAGTCATCATTGTCACCGACGTCCCACTGGGTGTGAGTTTTCCTTGCCCTTATGTGGGCCTACCGAGGATGTCGTAGTGGTTTGTGCAGCCCTTTGAGACACTAGTGATTTAGGGCTATATAAGTAAACATTGATTGATTGATGACGTGTACGCAAGACGTCACAGGTTTTTAGGAAGTATGAGCGCTGCACACACACACACAGCTAAAAGTCGTCTGCTTTAACGGCATAATTATACAGGGTTTTTTTTTACATCTGTGTTGCTGAATCTTTTGCAATTTGTTCAATTAATATTGGAGAAGACACAGTGGAAAGATGGAGTTGGGAAGCTTTAGCCTTTAGCCACACAAACACACGGTGATTCCTGGTTTAAAATTCCTGCAGGTGAAACTTTCCTATGGATCAGACCACATGTCAACCAGCAGGTTTCGGTGAGAAAAATTGTGGTTTAAAAAGTCAGTTCTTACCGGAGAAAAGCTGAGCTTGCGCCGTCCATAGCTGCCGTTGACTGTGGAGACACCCCTCCGACTATCAGGTACTATTTAACTCACTAAAACACTAGCAATACAATAGAAAGATAAGGGATTTCCCAGAATTATCCTAGTAAATGTGTCTAAAAACATAGGAATCCGTCCCAATGCAATCGTGTTTTTTTTTGTTTTTTTTCTAGTCCGTCGCTATCAATATCCTCAAACACGAATCTTTCATCCTCGCTCAAATTAATGGGGAAATTGTCGTTTTCTCGGTCTGAATAGCACTTTTTGTTCATATTCACATTGTTAAAAAAAATGTGATGATATGAGGAGCCATCAAACATGTGACGTTATTGTCTGCGACTTCCGGTAGAGGCAGGGCTTTTCTCTTAGCACCGAAAGTTGCAAACTTTATCGTCGATGTTCTCTACTAAATCCTTTCGCAACTTTTGGTCGTTAATAAAAAAGCGCCGCCTTCACCGGAAGTATGTGCGCGTGATGTCACGAGTTGCAGGGCTCCTCACATTGTTTATAATGTGAGCCTCCAGCATCAAGAGCTATTCGGACCTAGAAAGCGACAATTTCCCCATTAATTTGAGCGAGGATGAAAGATTTGTGAATTAAGATATTGATAATGCAGTACTAGTACAAAATAAAAAATAAATTAAAAAAATAAAAGCGACAGTGGGCGGCGGCAGTGTGAGCGTTTCAGATGTAATTAGACACATTAACTAGGATAATTCTGGAAGATCCCTTATCTTCTTATTGGTTTAATAGTGTTTTTAGTGAGATTGTAAAGACATACCTCGAGGTCGGATGGCTGCGGTGAACACGAAGTGTCTCAGAGAGAAGCCGAGGAGCCAAGCTCACACTGCCTTTAAACAGCTACTGCAGGACGACGAATAATCCAATGATGTCTCCAGTAAGATATATAAATCACAATTTCCCCATCCAAAAACATGCTGGTTGACGTAGAGAAACATGTTCGCTTGACCGCTCTGTGTTAAAGCTTCACAACAAACAAAGAAACACCGGCTGTGTCTCGGTGCTAAAGACAGCTGCAAAACACTGCTTTCCACCAACAGCATTGTTCTTTACAGTCTCCGTTATTAATTGAACACATTGCAAAAGATTCAGCAACACAGAGTCTAAATTACTGTGTAATTATGCGATTAAAGCAGATGACTTTTAGCCCTGTTTGGTGCAGCGCTAATATTTCCTGACAGTCCGTCACATCACGCGCACGCGTCATCATTCCGCGACGTTTTCAACAAGAAACTCGCGGGAAATTTAAAATTGTAATTTAGTAAACTAAACCGGCCGTATTGGCATGTGTTGCAATGTTAATATTTCATCATTGATATATAAACTATCAGACTGCGTGGTCGGTAGTAGTGGGTTTCAGTAGGCCTTTAAAGGGGCCCCCTACACACACACACACACACACACTTGGTACGTTTACGTGCACTAAAAAGCTTATTATTGCGTGGATTCGGTTGAGAAAAAACAAATTTCAAAATAAAAAAAAGGTTACAGATGTATTATTGTCTCAAAACTTTTTGCAAATGCGTATCTAAATTTAATCTGATTTGTGTGTCTGTGTACTAATTTGTGTGTTTGTATCTCCAGCTTTGTGTAAGTGTGTGTAATCAAATCCATGTGTGCGTGTTTTATTTTGTGTGGCCATATATCAGTGTGTGTAATAAAATTAACATGTGCATGTTTAAATTTGTGTGTCTGTATCTCAAGCTGTGTGTGTAATTAAATTTGTGTGTGTGTTTTAATTTGTGTGTCTGTATCTCAATCTGTGTGAAATAAAATTAGCATGTGCGTGTTTAAATTTGTGTGTCTGTATCTCAAGCTGTGTATGTGTGTGTAATCAAATCCGTGTGTGCGTGTTTTTAATTTGTGTGGCCGTATCTCAATCAGTGTGTGTAATAAAATGAACACGTGCATGTTTAAATTTGTGTGTCTGTATCTCAATCTGTGTTCGTGTGTGTAATTAAATCTGTGTGCGTGTTTTAATTTGTGTGTCCGTATCGCAATCTGTGTGTAATAAAATTAGCATGTGCGTGTTTAAATTTGTGTGTGTGTGTAATTAAATCTGTGTGTGCGTGTTTTAATTTGTGTGTCCGGATATCAATCTGTGTGTGTGTGTGTAATTGAATCTGTGTGTGTGTTTTAATATGTGTGTCCGTATCACAATCTGTGTGTTTAGTAAAATTAGCATGTGTGCGCTTAAATTTGTGTGTCTGTATCTCAAGCTGTGTGTGTGTGATTAAATCTGTGTGTGCATGTTTAAATTTGTGTGTCTGTATCTCAAGCTGTGTGTGTTTTAATTTGTGTTTGTATCTCAATCTGTGTGTGTAAGAAAATTAGCATGTGCGTGTTTTAATTTGTGTGTCTGCATCTCAATCTGTGTGTGTGTTTTAATTAGTGTGTCTGTATCTCAATATGTGTGTATTTATTCAAATTACTACTTGTCCGGTTTTAATTTGTGTGTCTGTATCTCAATCTGTGCGAGTGTAATCAAATCTGCATGTTTGTGTTTTAATTTGTGGGTCTGTATCTCAAACTGTGTGTAATCAAGTTAGCATTTGTTTGGTTTTAATTTGTGTCTCCTTATCTCAATCTGTGTGTCTAATAAAATTATCCTGTGCGTGTTTAAATGTGTGTCTGTATTTAAAGTGTGTGTGTGTGTTTTAATTTGTGAGTCTGGATTTAAATTTCTGTGTGTTCAATCAAATTAACATGTGCGTGTTTTAATTTGTATGTCCAGATCTGTGTGTGTGTGTGTGTGTGTAATCAAACCCGCATGCGCTTGTGTTCATTTGTTTGTCTGTAGTTCAATCTGTGTGTGTGTGTGTGTAATCAAATTAGCATTTGTTTGCTTTTAATTTGTGTGTCGGTATTTTAATCTGAGTGTGTAATCAAATCTGTGTGTGCGTGTTTTAATTTGTTTGTCCGGATCTCAATCTCTGAATGTGCATGTTTTAATTAGTGTGTTTGTATCTCAATCGGTGTGTTTATTCAAATTACTACTTGTCTGGTTTTGATTTGTGTGTCTGTATCTCAATCTGTGTGTGTGTTATCAAATCTTCATATGCATGATTTAATTTGTGGGCCTGTATCTTAATCTGTGTGTGTAATCAAATTAGCATTTGTTTGGTTTTAATTTGTGTGTCCTTAACTCAATATGTGTGTGTGTAATAAAATTAGCATGTGCGTGTTTGAATTTGTCTGTCTGTATCTCAAGGTGTGTGTACTTTAAATATGTGTCCATATCTCAATCTGTGTGTGTTTGTTCAAAATAGTATTTGTCTGGTTTTGGTGTGTGTTTGTGTGTGGATGTTTTAATTTGTGTGTCTGTATCTCAATCTGTTTGTTTGTTTGTTCGAAGTAGTATTTGTCTGGTTTTGGTGTGTGCGCGTGTTTGTAATCAAATTTGCGTGCGCTCGTGTTCATTTGTTTTTTTCCATAGTTCAATCTGTGTGTGTGTGTTTGTAATCAAATTAGCATTTGTCTGGTTTTAATTTGTGTGTCCATAGCTCAATCTGATTGTGTAGTCAAATTTGCGTGTGCCTGTTTTAATTTGTGTGTCCGTATCTCAATCTGTGTGCATGTACAAAAATCTGTGTGCGTGTTTTAATTTGTTTGTCTGGATCTCAATCACTGTGTGTGTGTAATAAATTAGAATGTGCGTGTTGTAATTTGTGTGTCCGTATGTCAATCTGTGTGTTTCTTCAAATTATTTGTCTGGTTTTAATTTGTGTGTCTGTATTTCAATCTGTATGTGTAATCAAATCTGGATGTGCGTGTTTTAATTTGTGGGTCTGTATGTCAATCTGAGTGTGTGTGTGTGTGTGTGTGTGTGTGTAATCAAATTAGCATGTGGGTGTTTTGATGTGTGTGTCCGTATCTCAATATGTCCATGTGTGTGTTTTAATTTGTGTGTCCGGAGCTAAAACTGTGTGTGTGTGTGTTTTAATTGGTGTGTCTGAAATTTAATATATTTGTGTGTGTATAATCATATCCGCACCTGCATGTTCTGATTTGTGTGTCCGTATCTCAGTTTGTGTGAGTGTATTCAAATTATCCTGTTTGTTTTAATTTGTGTGTTCGTATCTCTTTCTGTGTATGTGTGTGTAATCAAATTAACATGTGCATGTTTTAGTGTGTGTGTGTATAATCAAATCTGTATGTGTGTGTTTAATTTGTGTCTGAAATTGCTTGTGTGTGTAATCAAATCCGCGCGTGCATGTTTAAATTTGTGTGTCCATATCTCAGCTTGTGTGAGTGTAATCAAATCTCCTAGTGCGTGTTTTATTTTTGTCTGAAATTCAAAAGTGTGTTTGTGTCTGAATCTCAGCCTGTGTGTGTGTGTGTAATCAAATTAATATGTGCATGTTTTAGTTTGTGTGTCTGTATCCCATTCTGTGTGTGTGTGTGTAATCAAATCCCCGTGTGCTTCTTTTAATTTGTGTAACCAAATTAATATATGCATGTTTTAATATTTGTGTCTGAAATTCAATCTGCGTGTGTAATGAAATTAACATGTGCATGTTTTAA
>NC_084631.1:11201174-11208674 GCF_033978795.1 Nerophis ophidion | reverse complement strand
GTATATATATATATATGTATATATATATATATATATATATATATATATATGTATATATATATATATATATATATATATATATATATATATATATATATATATATATATATATATATGTATGGATAAAAAAATATTTTTTTAAAATTAGGATTTATATAAAATCGATAAAGAATTGTTACAAATAAAAATCCGGACTCATCCGAAATCGATTTTTTTTTTTTTTGACACCCCTAATAACTAGTACTGCATAAATTCATGGTTAACAGTTAAACATTAACACAATGCTTTGTCTTCCAATATATATCGGATGTCTTTTTAGGAAATTAAAAAAATACGGTTTGGCCACCTTGATGTGTCAAAAGTCATTTTTCCTGATGAATGTATTTTGTCCTCCAGCAGACGGGCTGATAGTGGAGCAGCCTCAAGCCGCCCCTCAGACCTATCAGAGCCTGGGGCCACAGAGCGGACAGTTCAGCCCGGCCGTGGAGGGAAGCCACAGCCCCTTCCTGACCGGGAAAGCATCAAACGCGTCACAAAGTAAGATCTCGACAACTGATTAAAAAGCCTCAAAGTCTAACTGGAGAGTTTGTTTTTGTTGCAGGCGAGTCAGAGTCCGGGTACTCCCGTCACTCGGGCGACGTTTACGACTCGGATGGTCAGAGGAGACCCTTTTGGTCCGAATACTCCTCAACCAGCTTCAGCACCGCCCTGCCACACCCCTCCGCACCTTCCATAGGCCCCGCCCCCTCCCTCGCCGCCAGTCCTCAGCCGTCAGAGCACTACTACCCCCGTGTGGTCAAACGCAAAAACCTTCCACGGCCCGAGAGGGACAGCCACATGGCGGCCATGTCCGCCTATCCAGGTAGAGACTCCGCCTTCATCATCACAATGTTTCCTGTGTTGCATTCAGGGATGGCTGCCGAATTCCCTGCTTTTTGGGTATCGATTCACGTAAAATCACACGGTGCCATTTTTAGATACCTTTTTGTTGCACGTTTACGTCATGTCCGGTTGCAGACTAAACACAGGGTCACGTAAACATCAGCGACGAAGCAAGTAAACGCTCAAACATAAATTAAGGTTCCACTGTTTCAAAAAGCACTCTCTCTATGCTAATGTACATGGGATTTACCATAGACGGGCTACTATTAGCATTAGCGATTTTACATGGTGATTTCAACACCTCCAAATTTGGCAGTGGAGACTACAACTAAGATGAATGTTACAATCAAACAGCTGGTGCAAAATAAGCACAATGCTTACAGTATAAACACTTTGTAGGGCGCAACATAACACATTCAGCTTCTTGGGAAAATAACTTCCTAGTTAGAGAAGATACCATATATAGTCTATATTAGTCTACTATTAAAAATGACTATGTCCATGCTGATGCAAATCTTTGACAGAAATGTTGAGATTTAATATTTGTTCAACACATTTTTACAACATTAAAAAACATTAGTAAAACCGAGGCTTCTCAGAGGGTGAGATAACTCCTGGAAATTACTGGCTCATAATGGCCAAAGGTATAGATGTGTGTGTCCAAGTTAAAGGAAACGGCAGGCTGTCGTCTTCTAGTGGATTTATTACAATCTTTGCAAGCTGGGTAACGTTTGCTGTGGTCTGGAACAACATGGCACACAAACAACTATCAGAAATGCAGCCAATATTACATACAGATAATGTGTCATGAGACATGCAAATATAAGTTAAATACACAGAGGACATAAGTAAAGGAAATTAAATGAGCTCAAATATAGCTAAAAACAAGGCATAATGATGTAATGTGTAAATACAGACAACCGATACAGCATGTTAGTTTAGTTTAGTTTATTAAGGATCCCCATTAGTTTACACCGCAGTGGAGACTATTCTTCCTGGGGTCCAGGCAAAAAACATCACACAACCACAAAAAAAAAGATTAAAATGCAGTACAACATGATCCAGTAATAAATTGTCATAATACAAAAATAGCAACAACAAAGAACCAAAAAATACTAATAACTTTTGTTACATAATTTTCATACCAAAGATAAAAATAGCAATATAAAAATAGATATACTGTATACATTTTTGCAAAAATAAAACAAAGAACCAATGGCCTAAAATATACACATTAGTGTACCAAAGACAAGCAATAAGTGACGAAAAAGTATCATCCATCCATTTTCTGCTGCTTATCCCATAATCAATAAAATACTCAATAGCCAATAAAAACAGTCATGACATTAGGTACAATCTAGAATAATCTCTTCACGCAATACTTCTCCTTTTTAGTCTATTCTTAAAGCCCACTATGCTGGTGATTGATAGCAGATATATTGTGAAAGTCGATTCCAGTAAGTGATTGCCCGATACATTACAGTCTTTTTTAAAACATCACCTTTGGATTTAAGACTGGTGAGAACATCAATTAGCTTGCATTGACCAAATATGCCTGATTAGCACGTAAGTAAATAACATCAGAAAAGCTCTCATTTGTGCATTTATGCACAGTATAGAATGTTTGGTGGACAAAATGAGACAAAAAAGGAGTGGCATAAAACAAGTCTTTCTGTGGCAGCGTCGGAGAAAGTTGTACATGTTAACAAACTACGGTTAGTTCAAGGACTCCTGTAATTAGTCGAAAAAAACAGTGCTCGCTAATTGATTGAGTTAAAGACTGTGATTTCTAAATATTAGGAAGATTTGTGCCATGTTTGTCCTCTTACAGAAATTGTATTAAAACAAAAAAATATATTTCCCCACCACTGTTTTCCATTTTCATACATTTTTGAAAACTCTCCAGGGAGCCACTAATGCTAAGAATAACATGGCTTAATTGCTATTGTTTTATTCTGTAAAATAATTTGCCCGGGGGAAAAATATCAAATCCTTATTTGTATTGTGTATGGTTTTGTTGGATTGATTCATTTAAAAAAAAATAAAAATAAATAAAAAATCCTTATTTAAACTAGAACTTTTTCCTTTTAACTGAACAATAAAACAAATAAATATTCATAATTCAAATTGAACTCAGGAGCACATTATATAAAACACTTTAATCTACTCCAAAAAAAAAATCAACACAGCATTTTTGTTAGGATTTTTTTTTATAAATACATCAGAGTAAGCACATTTTCTAGTGCTCTAACGAGAGGAGGCAATCTTGAAATAATGACTTAAATGTGTCATTCATTCATTATAATTGAAATGACATACATACATGTTATTAAATGGATTTTACGTAAAAGTACATTAAATTAATTCATCAAATATTTCGGGATTTAATAAATTTTTTGCACCTACAATGTGATGAAAGCGCACACAAATGATTTATAAATAAATAAATATATATATGTATATGTGTGGAGCTACAGTTCCATCCTACTCCTGCAGATGGCGGCATTGTGCATTAGATTGCGTGTGTGTGCCAGCCTCCACGCATGCGCACTAAACTTCACCACAGCTCTGACTGCATGCCTCAATGCGAGTTACCACCAACCTGCACTTTTATTTGGCTCTGCAACAAACCATTTTAAAGAAATACGCGCGCGCTGTGGTTACCATGGTAACGCCGGACACCTGTGTTAACCAGGTTCTGGCCCGATCCAGCTGTGGCAGTTTCTACTGGAGTTGCTCCTGGACTCCACCTGTCGCACCTTCATCACCTGGACCGGGGACGGCTGGGAGTTCAAGATGTCCGATCCGACTGAGGTAAGGCTCGCTTTTTCTTTTTTTTTTTTTTTTGCTTCTTTTTTTAAATTAGGGCCCCGAGCAGCAAAGTCTGTAATTGCTCCATGTGTTATTTTTCTAACCACATTTTTGAGGTCCTTAAAGGCCTACTGAAACCCACTACTACCGACCACGCAGTCTGATAGTTTATACATCAATGATGAAATATCAACATTGCAACACATGCCATTACGGCCTTTTTAGTTTACTAAATTGCAATTTTAAACTTCCCGCGGAGTTTCCAGTTGAAAACGTCGCGGAATGATGACACGTGTGTTTGTGACGTTATTGGTTGGAGGGGACATTTTATCCCAGCACCACTTGCGGCTAAAAGTCGTCTTTTCATCGCGCAATTACACAGTATTTTGGACATCTGTGTTGCTGAATCTTTTGCAATTTGTTCAATTAATAATGGAGAAGTCAAAGTAGAAAGATGGAGGTGGGAAGCTGTTAGCCTTTAGCCACACAAACACACGGTGATTCCTTGTTTAAAATTCCCGGAGGTGAAGCTTTACCTTCCGAATGTGCTTATTGTATTTTTAAAAGAAATAAAACAATCTGAAGTTGTCTTTATTTTCAACTTATCGTGCTGTGATTTGGAGATTGTTCCTTTTGGGCTTCACGGTGGAAGAGGGGTTAGTGCGTCTGCCTCACAATACGAAGTTCCTGCAGTCCTGGGTTCAAATCCAGGCTCGGGATCTTTCTGTGTGGAGTTTGCATGTTCTCCCCGTGAATGCGTGGGTTCCCTCCGGGTACTCCGGCTTCCTCCCACTTCCAAAGACATGCACCTGGGATAGGTTGATTGGCAACACTAAATTGGCCCTAGTGTGTGAATGTGAGTGTGAATGTTGTCTGTCTATCTGTGTTGGCCCTGCGATGAGGTGGCGACTTGTCCAGGGTGTACCCCGCCTTCCGCCCGATTGTAGCTGAGATAGGCGCCAGCGCCCCCCGCAACCCCGAAAGGGAATAAGCGGTAGGAAATGGATGGATGGATGGTGCCGTGATTTTACCAGTCCGGCCCACTTGGGAGTAGATTTTTCTCCCATGTGACACCCCCCCCCCCCCCCCCCCCCCCCCACCCCCCCCCCATCTAAAATGAGTTTGACACCCCTGCTTTAAGTGATCGAATCTCCTTCCAGCGTACTTGCCAACCCTCCCGGATTTTCCGGGAGACTCACGAAACCTCAAATTTTCGCCAGAAAATGTCCTGAAATTCAGGCGGAACTGGAGGCCACGCCCCTGACTCAGCAATGTTGTGAGACTCTTAAACAGGACAATACTGCCATCTACTGTACATAGAATAGAATACAATATAGAAGAGAATGTACTTTATTGATCCCTGGGAGAAATTCAGCACCACTGTTCGCTTACAATAAACAATGATAATAATAAATAATAATGAATAATATAAACCTATTCTACATTTAAGTGCAGTCAAGGAGCATATACATTATACAGTCTGATGGCTGTCGGTATGAAGGACCTCCTGTGTCGTTCCGTGTTACATTTTGGGAGTCTGAACCTTCCAGTGAACGTGCTCATTCTCTCCGCAAGGTCCGAGTGTAGTGGGTGGGAGGTGTTGTCCATAATGGTTAGGAGTTTTGCTAGACTTCTTCTCTCTTTGACACCACCGCCAGAGAGTCTAGCTGTGCATGCATATGGTTAGAAAAATAGTGACAGAGAATATGGACAATTCAACCCTTAACTCAACAATGAGTAGATGAGTGTTATGTGTGTGTATATGTGTAAATAAATGAACACTGAAATTCAAGTATTTCATATATATATATATATATATATATATAGATATATATATATATATATATATATATCTCAATCAATCAATGTTTATTTATATAGCCCCAAATCACAAATGTCTCAAAGGACTGCACAAATCATTACGACTACAACATCCTCGGAAGAACCCACAAAAGGGCAAGGAAAACTCACACCCAGTGGGCAGGGAGAATTCACATCCAGTGGGACGCCAGTGACAATGCTGACTATGAGAAACCTTGGAGAGGACCTCAGATGTGGGCAACCCCCCCCCCCCCCCTAGGGGACCGAAAGCAATGGATGTCGAGCGGGTCTAACATGATACTGTGAAAGTTCAATCCATAGTGGCTCCAACACAGCCGCGAGAGTTCAGTTCAAAGTGGATCCAAGACAGCAGCGAGAGTCCCGTCCACAGGAGACCATCTCAAGCGGAGGCGGATCAGCAGCGTAGAGATGTCCCCAATCGATACAGGCGGGGTCCATCCTGGGTCTCGACTCTGGACAGCCAGTACTTCATCCATGGTCATCGGACCGGACCCCCTCCACAAGGGAGGGGGGGACATAGGAGAAAGAAAAGAAGCGGCAGATCAACTGGTCTAAAAAGGAGGTGTATTTAAAGGCTAGAGTATACAGATGAGTTTTAAGGTGAGACTTAAATGCTTCTACTGAGGTAGCATCTCGAACTGAGGGCATTCCAGAGTACTGGAGCCCGAACGGAAAAAAAAAAAAAAAAAAAAAAAATATATATATATATATATATATATATATATATATTTTTTTTTTATTTTTTTTTTATTTTTTTTTTTTTTAAGTCAGTATATATATATATATATATATATATATATATATATATGAATACTTGACTCGACTCTTAACCATGTCCCCCACCTCCCGAAATCGGAGGTCTCAAGGTTGGCAACTATGCCTTCCAGACTGATATTAGGCCATTATGTTGTAGTCTGATCAAGATTACATGTGGATAACGCCCACTTGTGGTGGAAAATATAACAGCGGTAACTTCCTTCCGCATGTTTTGATCTTCCTGAAAGTTTTGTAGGCATTGGGAAGGGCATTCTCAACGCCGCTCCCAGCTTTAATTGGATATGGGTCTCCTTCCCAGGTGGCCAAGCGCTGGGGTCAATGCAAGAACAAACCCAAGATGAACTACGAGAAGCTGAGCCGGGGCCTCCGCTACTACTACCACAAGAACATCATCCACAAGACGGCGGGCAAGCGCTACGTCTACCGCTTCGTCTGCGACATCCAGGGCATGCTGGGGAAGACGGCGCAGCAGGTTCTGGCCAGCCTCGACATTTTGCAAAGCGGCACAGAGTCCTGGCCGTGCCACACGGACTCCACGGCAGCGGCTGGCGCGGCGGCCCCGCAGCACAGCAGCGAGCGATGGGAGTGAGGCGGCGCCGGGTGCGGTTGCACGGGCCCCCCGTGTTTCAAAGTAAACCCCGCCTCTTCCAACCATGGCTTCAAGTACCGTGAGTAATGTCGCCTGGACTTGTCGACCGCAGGGTTGGACATACATTCGCGTTCACCCGAAACATCCAACTTTTTAGCAAAAGTCACACTGAAACTTTTCTTTTTCATAACACTAATACTGTGAGATTAAAGTCAAACCATGTACCGTATTTCCTTACAGTATACGCCTGATTTTAATTACTGCCGGGTCAAACTCCTGACACTTCCCCTGTCATCATTTTGAAATTTGAGGAGGCTGATTTCAATACCGGTAATTTATAATTGCATAAAGGGAAGGAGATTAAAAGCTATTCAGTAGGATTTAAGGTCCAAGCTTACATCACACTCAAATTTTTACCGCATACCTTTGGTAAGTGCCGGAGCGAGAAGAAGTTTTAAAATAATTAGCGCATGCTTACTTTTACCGCATGCCTCTGGTAAGCGCAGGAGTGAGGAGAGGTTTTAAATTAATCAGCGCCCCGGCGGCAATTCAAGGAAATACGGTATTTAAATAAATAAATAATACATTTGCCCCGCTCT